>NC_081529.1:30800329-30922829 GCF_030273125.1 Centropristis striata | reverse complement strand
TTCAAACCACTAATGTTACAAAATAACTAGGGCCGGGACTTTAACGCGTTAATTAAGATTAATTAATTCCACAAAAATGTATGCGTTAAAAAAATTGATGCATTTTAATCGCACTTATTTTTGCACCGTGGAACGTTTCTCACTGGATGAGTTTCAGGCGGACCGATTATACTGGAGCACCAACTAGTGTTCAAGAGTTCAGACAACAACAAACCACAGTGAACATGAAGGAAGAAGCTGATGAGACCTTTGGTTGGCCCCGTGGATGATGGGACATTTTGTTACCAAAAACCAACGGATGGAAGCGTCGATAAGAGCATGGTTGTGTTGCTATGCAACAAGGAATTCACATATCACCGCAGCACATCCAGCCTCAAGTATCACCTCAATGCTAAACATATAGCAGCTAGCGGCTAGTGTGGTAGCTAGCGTGGATTGTGTTTTACTTAAAAAACCAAAGTATTCTAGTTTACAGAAGGTCTACCTACCTATAGGCTACCTGAATTTATGAAATGTACTATATTTCTAAATATGCTATTGCTACACTTAATGGCAAAAATTGCACTGGTCTGTTGGACTTGAACAAAAATAAACAATATTTTTGTTGCTTAAGCATATGTATTCAGTCATTATTCAACGGTATACTAAAAATCCATGTGAAAAAAATGACTTCTCACTGTTCTCAGGTCAAATATTTATATGCGATTAAAACGCGATTAATTTCGATTAATTAATTACAAAGCCTCTAATTAATTAGATTAATTTTTTTAATCGAGTCCCAGCCCTAAAAATAACACAAACAAACTAACCAATCATGGACCTGTTTTCCTAATTTTAGGAACTAAAATACATTTAGCTGCTGCTCCCTGTCAGCAGTACTTCACTTAGCTGTTATTCTCGCCTGCTTTTCCAAACGGACCGACCACCATCTACTGTAGGTAATAGACTGAGTTGGAATAAATACCTTATACAACCCCTCTTGACTCATCAGTCATCAATGAATCATGAACCAGTGCAAACAGAATGCAATGTATCTGAAAAATCTATAAATGTTGTCACTAAACCAAGACAAAAGACAAAAATTGACCTGAAAGTGGTGCTCACATGATGAAGCAGGAGAAACAAATCACCCCGCTGCCTGCCTTCCTCCACCTTTACATCATTTCTCTCTCTGGTTCTGTTTATTACTGCTAGTGCTGTGGTGTTTCTGTACTGCAGTGTGAGAGTGCCACCTCTTGCTACTTGCCTGCCTGGAGTCCCTTAGAGACACCTTTGTTTATTTCTGACTACACAGCAGCAATGCAGTGAACCAGCTAACAGATGAAATTGTTGCCCTACCAAAACATGTTATTATGGTGAATAATACGGCTGCCAACTCAGCCCCCACAGTGCTATTAGACACACTAATGCACTCAAATGGAGAAATAAACAGTGCCAGCAGATGCACACAGATGCACACCGGTCATTGTTAGTTTGACATATAAATACCGTGGAGAAACGCTGAATGCTGGCTAGCTTTGCACGAACTGTTATCCCATTGCTCTTGTCTTACGGCACTCTCACACATTAACTTTATGGAGTTTTGGGCTATTTTGTCCATTTTTGAATCCTTTTTGTGTCTTTTTTGTGTCATTTTTGGTAATTTTGTGTCTTTTTTTGGTAATTTTGTGTCTTTTTTTTTGTCATTTTGTGTCTTCTGTGTTTTTTTGGTCATTCTGTCGTCTCATTTTGTGTCTTTTTTTAGTCATTCTGTCTTCTCATTTTTTGTCTTTTTTGGTCATTTTGTGTCTTTTTTTGGTCATTTTGTGTCTTTTTTTGCCATTTTGTGTCTTCTGTGTTTTTTTTGGTCATTTTGTCTTCTAATTTTGTGTCTTTTTTGGTCATTTTGTGTCTTTTTTTTTGTCATTTTGTGTCTTTTTTTAGTCCTTTAGTCCAACATAAAATGTGATTTTGAATATTTTTTCTACTTTCAAAACACTGTCATGCTCAATAAAGAATTTTAAATGTTGCAAATGCAAATGTGAACAAAGGTTGCAAATATAACATATAAGAGGGTTACATTCAGTTCTATATCATCAACAAACTGAAACTGGCCTCATGGAGTTTTACAGCCAGAACTTTAGAGGTAAATTTACAGTAGGGCTCCACGCTGCTTTGTTTTCTAGTCTGGATGTGATGAAGAAGTCTGGATTTGGTGCTTTTGGAGACTCCAGAGGGTTAACAACAAGCCTACAGTGGTTTTATTGTATACTTATGCTAATGTGTTAATCAAGTGTGCAATCAATAATTCATCACCTGCACAGTGTTCAGCAGTTGAAACAACAGCCAGCCGGAGGCACCTTGTCTCCTCTTTGATGTCTTTATTCCTTGCTGTTCATTATCTGAGACCAGGAGAGTACCTTCTCCTCTCTGCACGTTCAGGCCTGCAGTTATTAATATTTGATGGCTTTCACTTCATAGCATAGCAGCTAGATGTCCAGACAGCTTGCACTCAGGACTAGAACATGTCCACTGTACTTTCTCTGAGGCTCTGTCGCTACAACCCTGTTATGCTATCTGACCTGGTTAGAAGCCCACATGATGCTTGATGAAAGAGAAAAGGGTGTTAGGAGAGGTTTGTCAGCCTGTCTTCATGTGACCGTTTCTTAGGATAACAGAAGCTTTCAGATGATCTTTATCGTCTCGCATGAAGCTACAGCAGCGGTTGCATCTATTTTTCTCTCTGTTTCTCTTTCTTTGTCCCTCTTACACTCTTGTCTCTCCTCTTGAACTCTTACAGGAAGAATGCAAGCAGATCATGGCACGCCAGAAATCTAACAGCCAGTCGGACTCACACGATGACGAGGTTTCTCCCCCACCGCCCAACCCCGTCGTCAAGGCCCGGCGCCGCAGGGGAGGGGTCAGCGCCGAGGTCTACACCGAAGAGGATGCTGTCAGCTACGTACGCAAGGTCAGACCTGGAAGATGGATGAATACGCAAACATCTATTCACAGAAACACTGCAGCTTGCACATACCTGCACGCAAACGCTTGTTTATACAAAGTCATTAACAAGTTTGCACACAGATACATGCAGTCAATGCACATATATACAATAACACTGTTTTTTGCACAATTCAAACATGATAACAACAATCTAAACTAATTGAATATGTGCATATCCAAGGTCAGTTTTAAAGGCTGATTCCTTTTACATTTTTTTTTTCATTCAGCCTCAAAAAAGCAGTGATGTAGGTTACCATGGTCAGCTAAATCAGCTTCAATCAGGTTATGAATAAAGTGAACACTTACCCTAGCTGAGTCAAGGTTAGCTGTGCTAAGTTTGAAAATCCCTGTATAGAAGCTAAGCAATGTGCCACATCAGTTTAGATCCAAAAGTCACGATAGTCATTATATCATAAACAAACTAACCATTTCGAGGCAGCAGTAAACCAACAACTCCTCCTCCTAAAATTACGGTTTTGTCAGAGGAGTCTGGTTGTTTTGAAGAGAGTAATATAATGGCTTCAGTTTTCCGTAAAAGGCTGTCTGATGACAAGCTAAAGCAGTTGAAAATATTTGAAGTATAGCACATCCTTAAACTGATAATATTTTTTTTAAGTGGCTAAAACAAATTCTGCTGCTGCCTCTGGATATAATGCTCTCCTCAAAGTAACCAGACTAAAGCAAGTAATAATTTTACCTGCCAAAACTTGTTATGGATGCAGATATGGACTAATGCACAGGCGGCAACCTCCGGGTCTGAGCAGGGAGGCAAACCAGGAAGTGCCTTAAGCTGCATTCAACTGAAAATTCCAGCAGGGGGTGCTAAATATGGCTGCAAAAACACTACGGTCTCAATCGCTAGTAAAAAAATTTCTTCAAGACAATTTGATGTTAATTGTTTGACAGGTCACTAACAAGGCGAGCTGTCATCAGGAGAGAAGCAGAACAATGCGTATCCATGGCAACGTGTAAAGTTATATATAATGTTATATAGTGTACTGTATTTTCACTTAATGACAGTTTATTTGAACTTTTTGTTCATTAAAATGTCTTGTTCAGCGTTTGGTTGGACTAACAGACACTCCAAGTAACGTACATTTTGTTTTTGTTTTTTGTTAGCCAGAATGAACATCCCAGTTAATGCTAATGCTATAATTAGCAGCAACTTCTCTCAGTCAGGTTGCCGGTGTAGAGAGGCGTGTGTAGCAATGTAAACACCCAGAAACCTACATCAGGTAATTACAAGGAAAAATGTTATATTGAGATTGGATCTGAATACACAACAATAAACTACTGGGAAGCTACAGAATGATATAAAAACCTCAAAAACAAATAAACAAATAGAAAATAATGCACCCTCTGTTTAAAATAAAGTGTAGTATAATCAAAAATATGAAGCGAACATCGAGGTTGATTGTTGTTTACCTGTTGGACACAGAGCTGTCGTTCTGTTGACGCCCACTTAAGAGCACAAATACAAACACATTCATCGCAACATCGTGACAGTGGGAAGGGAGACGAGCTGTGTAAATTTATGACAGCAACTAATGGCCACACTTGGCATCTCAGTGAATTTATTTACAGCAAAACACACAGTTTGTGAGTCAGCAGCTGAACAGATGTTCTGCACAGATGCTGATTCTCTACTTAGTGATATTAGATTGACTGTGATAGACTCCCACTCGGGTTTTTGCAGATAATTGTCATCTTCATCATGAAATTTAAAGATGTGCTGAGTAGAATTACTGTTTTTATTCATACTACGTTCTTGTTTAATTTGCTGAGTAGTTTAGGACAAGGTCAGTTTATGTACATGCTCACAAGAAACAAGGTTATTCAGAAAAATCAGGTTCTGCTGGAAATAACATGTAGAAACTGACTTGTTTGTTGCTTTAGAGGCTATTTTGTTTCAGTTGAAGTCTTTGAATTAAATGATTTTGAATGCAAGGATGCATCACCATATGCAATGAGATATCTTGCTACCCTGACGTCTTAATTCTTCGTCATGCATACATGTAAAAAGCTGATTTTAATAAACACACTGCCAAGAATTTAACTTACTCCAGGAAACCTTAAGCTGGCAATACTGGATTTGTGCTATGTATGTTAAAAAAATCTGTTTATACATAATAGATACACTGCTTGACACAAAATACCAGAATAAATTTAAACATTTTTGTTGTATTCATGCTTAGATTTACTCTACATCCCTAGTTTTTAAGAAAGTATGAAGGACAATATGGTTGAGAGATAAAGGAGAAAACAGGCTAAAATAATATTCCTTTCATAAAGCGACTCCATGTTTTCTCATTCTGGACAGCAAGGCGGCTGTTGGAGTTATCTGTCATCTTGCAACTTGTCATATTATCTCCATTCCACAATTTAATGGCGCTATTGGAAAGGGCGCTCTTTCGCCAGAAACTATAACTCACCTTTACGCACACACACACACACACACACACACACACACACAAACACACACACACACAAACACACACACACACACACACACACACACACACACACACACACACCCTTGTCATTGTGTCATTGACATGCTTGTTCATTTGTAATTAACTTGACACGCCTTTAATTGCTGGGTAATGACAAAACTGTATGAACCCCCGTCACCACGCTGTAATCGCATGGCCGCTGGAGCATGCAGTGTGTGTGTGTTAGTGTGTGTGTGTGTGTGTGTGTGTGCATGTCAGGTGTGTGCACACACCCACATGCATTCGTGTTTATGGCTTTGAGGTCTCTACCAGACACTGCCGTTATGTTTCGTGGCAAAAAGCCTGCTCCCATCTCCAGCCTCATTTTCTTCACTGTCTCTCGCTATCTCACAGACTGATACACACACATGAAAAAACCTACACACACATGCAACGATTCATGCCGCCACGTCAGCCATATGTGAAAAAAAAGTTTGTTCATCTGCTCACTCAGCATAACAGACCATCAGAGACAAGTGAATTGAAATTAAATTAGAAGATGAAAGCACATTATTGCTTCAGCATGAGAGAGCATTTCAACTGGCCAGCACACTTCGATAACACACACACACACACACACACACACACACACACACATGCACATATATAAACACATACACTCAATGTGCCAACATCTTCCTACATCATCAATTCCATTAATGACTCCAGCGTGAAAGTCAGCAGCTGTTAAACAGAACACAATCAATTAGCTAACCCTGCTCATCTGATTAAAAAGAGCTTTGCTGTGAAGCGCCATGACTCTTAACAAATTGTGAGGCCTGTCTGCCCGGAGATCACATTAACGGAATGAATTGCAGGGCTGGCATCAGATTGATGGGAACTAGTGTGGACACCCTCTAGATGAGAGAGGTGGCAACAAAATCTGAATTGCGTCAGATATTTCTTTCAACTTCAAAGAGTTTGTTTTGCATTAAATGAAAAACTTTGACAAGCATGTACTACAACTAAATGGAGTGCACTTATATAGTGCTTTTATCCAAATCGCTCACCCATTCACACTGGTGGCGGAGGCTACCAGGGCACACTGGTGCCACCTGCCACCATCAGGAATTCATTCACACACCGATGAACGCAGCATCGGGAGCAATTTGGGGTTCAGTATCTTGCTCAAGGATACTTCAACATGTAGGCTGCCACAGTCAGGGATCGAACCACCAACCTTCCGATTAAAGGACGAACGCTCTACCAACTGAGCCACAGCCGCCCCAGCTAACATCAGACTGTATGTACTGCTGTTGTAGATACTGATGGAGCATTAGCTTGCCAGTAGCATAAATTCATGTTTCACTTTTCTTACTTTACTATTAAATACACATGTAATATAACGACAGAAGTTTGGCTGCTTGCAGCATAACTGGTAAATTATTGTTTATTGTTTATTGTTAAAAAGATCCCCATTAGCTGTCACCAAAAGTGGGACGAGCTAGTCTTCCTGGGGTCCACAAGACAAAACAAAAATCACTTAACAATTAAACATTGTAGACATTATTATATACATCATCAGAAATCATTCAGAATAAGTTATTACATTCATATCTATTACATTAATTCTCACTTTCATACAGTAAATATGTTAATTCACTACTCACAAATTTAAATAGTGCATTCTCAAGTAATAATTAAAAGATACTTTACTATTCAGTTCACGTATATTCAGTGGGCAATTATTCCAATAACTGATAAGCACGATAAATAACTTTTCTCTTTAAGGCATTTGATTTTGGACATGGTAACATCATCTGACCACCATTAGCTGACCTTGTCACATAAGAATGAACCTGATCACATCTGACAATTTGGTTATATAAGAAAACAGGTTGAAAAGAATAGATAGTGTTTCTAAAAAATTTTGTTGTATTGCACGCCAACCTGTACTCTACCATTAACCAGGAAAGTTGACGGTGCATACTGATAGTGTTTGTTCTTATGGAACAATGTAAAACCAACCTGGCAGCTCTGTTCTGGGCAGTTTGTAATTTCCTTAGTTGACCTTTAGATGCGGAGGACCATACAGGTGCACAATAATCCAGGTGACATAAAATTAACGATTTAGCCACCTGTCCCACAATATTTGGAAGTCCATCTTTTCCCAGTTGGGAAAATGATGGAGGTAGTCACCGTTTTCATTTGTGGACTGCCAGGTCCGCTGCAGCAAGTACTCAGCCTTAATGGTACGCAATCTACCAGTGTGAGCCATCGGGACGCCCCGGAGAAAACATTTTTAAACAACCAAAATGTTACAATGAATTTTGATAAACTGCAAACACACCGTGAAAGGGTCATATTTCTAAGACACACATTGCACTGTAGTCGAGGCCTGTCAATCACAAGGTAGCCCTGCCTTACAGCATTCCCTTCTTTATCTATTCTTTCTATTTTACGCTAGTTGGACCTTGATTTAAAAAATGAACTGTATTGGAGAAGACAATTTAGATCACAACCTATTATGTAAATGCTTACTGAGGTAATAAATCAAGTCAGAAGTAGAGTCATTTTCCTATTGACTTACATACAAACTGACTCTTTTTGCAGCCAGTGCAGTCGCCCCCTGCTGGCCATTAGAAAGAATGCAGTATTGGCTTCACTTATCAGGACCTGAGGTTACTGTTTGATTACTTGAAGAAAAAACCTCTCTGGAATAAATCTTTGGCCCCTCTGCGTTCCTGTGTCCTCCTTTAACTCCAAGCCAGACCAGCCCTCTCTCTCTTTCTGTCCACTGAGTAGCCAGTCTTGAAAATTGCAGATAAATGAAATTTGGGTACTTTTTTACTTCATATGTGATGTGGTTGTGTGTGTATCTGTGTGCAAATTTGTGCACAGCGCTGCGTGGTCGTCTTCATGTGGAGACATCTGTTGCTTTAACGTAATTACAGCCTACCCCCTCCTCTCCCTCACCACCAGAGACAAAACACATGCACACATGTACACACTACTCTCCCTCTTTAAAATATTTTGCAGTGAGAAACGGTTGAGTTTAGTCTTCTCACTCTTTCTCTTACTTCTGCCTTTTTCTCACCCGATGGTGAAAGCTTCTCTTCTAGGATGCCTCTTCATAAATACAGACTTCTTTGGCTTTGTTGTGGCTGCAGACTTTTGCCATTCCCTTTACACACACACACACACACACACACACACACACACACACACACACACACACACACACACACACACCACAGAGTCTGGGACATGAAAATGCATGTTTTATGAATGAGTTCAGGCCTCTTCTGAATTTTTAAGGGCTGTGTGACATTTTGAGTGTAATCCCTGAACAGATGGGCTTTCCCAAAAATACACAGACACACGTGCGGGATATTCCTTTCAGAGTTTGCCAATATGCTGCTCTTTAATTACTCCTTTTTGTCTGCTTTTGAAGTCGGGCCTATTATGTGTTTGCACTGGTTTGTTTCATGTGTCCACCTGCGTAGTGTTGTTGTAGTGTACTTTACTGTAATGGATATTACTTTGCCTTGTCCACACAGGTGATTCCAAAGGACTACAAGACCATGACCGCCCTGGCTAAGGCCATCTCCAAGAATGTGCTGTTTGCTCACCTGGACGATAATGAGAGAAGGTACCAAACATTTGTGACCCTACTGACTCCTTTAATGGCTTTGTATCCAGTGTGTGGTGCCAGAAATCAAAATGTGTGTGTGTGTGTGTGTGTGTGGACTATGAGTGCATGCTGGTAAGCTGATAAAATCATAAAGAGGCCGTTGTTCCTGTTGAGTGCATTGCCCTCACGGCCACTGTGTGCCAGTGTTGCCTGCTTTGGGAGCATCTCAAGTCTGCGGAGACACGGAGAGGTGACGGATATAAGCAGGAGAGGAGGGGTATGCAGTGGTATGGGGGCGACTGAATGTGTCTGTGTGTGTGTTGTTGGTTGCTATAGTAACCTGTCTGTATGTCAGTATCATGTTGTGTATTCAGATATGGGCGGTGGTGCTCAGAAATCAACGATTCTCCATAGTTGTCTCAGAGTTAGAGGGATGCCAATTTCCCTCCATCCCTCCCTTTTTTTTTTTTTTTTTACCATCTGCTCCTATTCATTGTTCTTTCACATTCCTCCTCTCTGCAACCATCCTCTCTCCATCCTTCCATCTGTCCCAGATCTCCAGTGATGTCTGGGTCTCGCTCTGACTTGGGAGGGAGCGCTGTGGGAAAAAGGCTCTCAGGTGGCTGGCGGTCCCGCCCGCCAGCCGGAATAGTGTTTCATTGGCGGGGAGAATCCATTATGCCCCATGGAGAGGAAAACACCGGAGCTTTCCTGTTGGCTAAAGCCCACCAAACCCAAAACACACACACTCTTTCCAGTCTTTCGTCAGCTGACAATTTACCGTGCTTCCTTGGCACAGGCACGCAGGCCTCTGATTGCACGTCAGTGCTTCTGAAGCAGCCCCGAGCAGAGTGCAACATGTGATGGATCCGGACAGTCTAGAAAACCATGTACTTGGGTGGCTGATGTGGCAGATTAGAGTTACACCACAAAGATATGTGGCAGCAGACCGTAAACCATCAGGTTTTAATGTACTCGAGGCCTCTTGGCATGCCAAGCTATGCAATTGCGTCGTCGTCGGCCCATGAGACCATGCATGATGTAGAATTTATTCGACTGGCTGTCATGTTAGCTGTCTCGCTACACACAGCGAGCATCAGCCATTAATGCAGCGCACACAGGAATTCGTTGTTGTGTCATTTGCGGGTGAACGTACAGCTAGCAGCGCTGAAGGCTCTTAGCTCGTGAAAAGCTTGTCTGATTCGCTAGATTGTTCTGTGACATGGCAGTTAGTTGGCTCTGCCTTTGTCTAACTCTCTATCCACCTCACAGCCTCCCTCTCTCTCTTCTGCTCTTCCTCACTCTTCACTTGTGCTTGATGATGCTGGACGGCTGGCTGGTGGCTCGGTCACATCGCGGTTATGTTGCGGTTGTCGCGCCTAGAGCCCCTAACGACAGAAGCATATTGATGTATGGCCAATGTGGTCCTCCAGCATTAATGAAAAACTGCACACAGCAACCAGCAGGCCTTTGCACACGGCTTAGCTGCTGCACAGCCCAGTGTATGCTCTCTCTAGAGTCACGATACTAAAATTTTCAACTCGATACCGATACTCAGGAAAATACTCGATACTCGATAGCATTTTCGATACCACAAGGATAAAAACCCCAAAGTTTAACAGAATTTTTATTAACAAGATAAATGCAACATGTAAAAATTCACAGAACCACAGGTTAAATATTTATAATAAAAAAACAGTTGTGCAAAAAGAAACTGCAACTATGATAACAAGCTTCGGGTCTGAGGTAGTGCAAAAAATACGTACTCTGCCACAGCTCTGTTTATTTTCATAGCTTCTGGGGACTTGGCATCATATTTTCGTTGTTGATCATGATATCCGGATACAACGTTTTAGTATCGATACTTTTTTGAGTGTCTCCAGCAGGGTTGTCAAAAGTATCGATACTCAAAAAAGTATCGATACTAAAACGTTGTATCCGGATACGATACTCATTTTCAAAAGTATCGAGTATCTGAAGCTTGTTATCGTAGTTGCAGTTTCTTTTTGCACGACTGTTTTTTATTCGAAATATTTAACCTGTGGTTCTGTTAATTTTTACATGTTGCATTTTTCTTGTTAATAATAATATTTCTGTTCAATTTTGGGGTCTTTGTTTTAATCCTTGTGGTATCGAAAATGGTATCTAATATTTTCCTGAGTATCGGTATCAAGTTGAAAATTTTAGTATTGTGACAAACCTACTCTCTAGTAAAGTTAAGCACAAAACTTCAGCTAACAAGGTGCATCTGTGACTTCAGCTCATCCTGAATGTTGCGCAATAATCTGCCTTCTGTCGTGACATTGATGCAGTCACAGTATGGAGTACATTGGCTTCTTTAGATGTGCCAGAACTGTCAGAGAGTGACGCACATCAACAGATGGAGTCTGACTGCAAAGTCTCTCCGTTTCTCACTCCTCCCTCGTTCTGCAAACAGCTGGCCGTTTGGTTTATCAGATGTTGTCTCCAACATGTGGGCACATAGGGTGAGAAGGTAGTGACGTTTGACCATAGCTCCTGTCATGCCTCTGTGCTCGACATCAGGGGGACGGGTCAGTGAACACGTCACGGGATGACAGACGGTTACGTGCAAAAACTTCTGACGTCTTTCTCTCACTGCTGGAGAGCATTGGCAAATACTTTTTGAAACATTCATTAAATGGCTAAAAAAACAACAAAGGGCCAGTGGATGTCCGTGTGTCAAGGAAACATCTTGTGTGATTAGTCACTCAGCAGTTATATAAGCTGAACACCACACGATTTGTTCCCCCATTAGCACTATATTATGCTATCATCCCCTTCAGTAATGAGCGAGATCCAAAACAATGAAGCCCTCTTTGTGTCTCTGCTCTCGCCACTGCTCTCTTTTTCCTCTCATCACTTTTTTCCCCCTTTGTAGCTTTCTCTTTTTCCATGTTGTCTTGTCCTCTCACTCAGTCTTAAGTTACTTCTCTGCCTTTCTAGGAATCCAGGAAGAATGTTCTGGTTCTGTATGTGGTACTTTTTTTTTTCTTTACTGGGATTATTAACAGACACTACTTGACAAGACCGACTTTTTTTCATTTTCAAATTCAAATTCAAGTTTTTGCTCCTGTAGCAGTTGTATATTATGCTGTGGTTATGCACATCTGTGTGCAGTTTCATTTTACAGCACAATCCAATCTCATACTCTAATGGATACCAATCATAAGCTGTAGTTCTCTACATGGATGATGATTTATCTCTGCCAGTCCAGGACCACCACGAAGTCTGATGTACAAATTGAAACGTTCAAAATGTTTATAACTAGTAAGCATCTCTGATTCCAATACTTGACTTTTGACTGAAATAGTGAAAAGAAGAACTGAAATGCAAGTTAATGTGTTTCTTCAAATGCAGACATTTGAAAATTGGGTTTCAATCATTTCCTGGTTACATATTTACTTTGGAGACATCTCTGAAAAATGGACCAATCACATTTCTCCTTGCTGCCTGATTGACACAAAATGGTTAAATTAGACAACCATTTATTCCTACTAAATAAATTGCATTCCAACAGTTCCAGTTTTAAAGCCACTCCTCCAAAAACCCATATATACAGTCATGGAAAAAAATATTATACCACCATTTTTCTTCCTTGTTCATTTTAATGCCTGATACAACTAAAGGTACATTTGTTTGGACAAATATAACAAAAACCACAGAAATAGCTCATAAGAGTTTAATTTATGAGCTGATATCTAGACATTTTCCATGGTTTTCTTGATAATAACCAAAATCATCATCTTTTATTATTATGTATATGGGTCAGTGACACATAAGGTTTGGCAAGATGTCAAATGGTGTAACCACAAAATATATATATATTTTTTATTTATTTATTTTTATTTATTTTTTATTTCCCACATAAAGCACTCACATGACAAACCACAGAAAAGGGGGAAAAATAAACAAATAGCACAGCACACAGACAAGGAATACACCAAAAATAAAATAAAATAAGATAAATAAAAATAAAAATAAAACAAAATAGTTTTTAAACAAATTGTTTTTTTAAAAACAATATTAAACTTTTCCCCCCCTGCACTGTTTTTAATTGGACTTATACATATACTAATTACTTCATTTTAAAAAACATATTTCTGAGTATTTATACATTTACACATCATCATCCGTCAATATTGAGCAGAACATATTCTTAAAACAACCAATAAGTTTTGTCAAATTATGTAAAATGTGTTATATACCATTGTGTTGCAATGTAAACATGGATTGTATTTTTTTCTCATTTTAGTTCACATTTGTTTTCCTGTATATAGATATAGATATCACATTTTTATGGAAAAAAAATACTGGTTTCACCAACTGACAATGGATTAGATCACGTCATTGACCCATATACAGAATAAATGTCTTTCCAGAAGAAATCTTTCAGCAGTGAAGCTGCCCTATCAGCCTTCTGTTGGGGCTGAGATGACTGAGTGTGTAATTACAGGAATGAGCCAGACCGGAGAAAAATGATCCAGGAGGGCATCTCAGGACAAGCAGGATATTACTTAAACTAAAACAGAGTCAGCGAGTGGTCTGAGCTTTGATCATATCCTGTTTTGTAAATGTTTGCCTCCCAGCTTCCATTGTCAGCAATATAACAATGTCAGGGCTTATGTGTGTGTGTCTGAGTGCCTTGTGGAGAGAAAATAAAGCAGAGAATATAGAGGGGGAAAGGCAATTATTTCCTCTGTAAACTAAACCCTCAGATTACTTCCTTTTAAATTAAGAAAGTCTGCCTTTGTTCCACCTGAGCTCAGGTGACAGTGAGAGGCAGAGGAGGAAAGAGGGGAATTAAAAAAAGAAAGCAAAAGAGCCTCTCTGGGCTCTCCCTTGTCTCTCTGAACAGTTAGTTTTCTCTGAGGCGATAAAGCAAATCCTTCCCCATAAACTATATAAACAGGAGTTGTAATGGAGATAGAAAGATGGAGAGGTTGACAAGAACAAATATGTAGAAGCTTTGTACTTGTACGAGGGTGAAGCAAACACATGTGCACAATCAGGCAACAAATACCACCATCACTACAAAGGATGACAGGGATTACTTTATCATGAGAAACACACACACACACACACACACAGAAAAACGGCATTCCCCAGTATGCATGTCAGACTGTGTTCCCAGAGGCTGCTCCAGCTGGGAGCGTGGAGTCTTTGATTAACACACCATTCCATATGTCAAATTTTATGGCCTCAAAGTTTTTGAGCTCCGTCAGCCGCATGTGTGTGTGTGTGTGTGTGTGTGTGTGTGTGTGTGTGTTGTCCATCTCTCCTCAGCTGCCTGGAAGTGAAACCATAACACATTTCTGCCCACCAGATTTCAACTACACACTGTTTTTGTAATTAAAAGGCAATTTCTTTCAAACATTTGGCGAGCCGGCTGCAGTGATATCTCCTCCCTCTTTCTATCAGCGCACTGCAAAAAAGGGCTGTCTGAAAACAAGATAAAAACACTAAATCTGAGGGAAATTATCTTGCTGCATGGACAGATATTTTCACTTGACAAGGTTTCTTGAATTAAGATTGTTAAATCTAGAAATATTGTTGAACACTTAAAATAAGAAATTAGCTGTTAAAACAAGATAAATTATCCAACACTTGTAAATCTAAGTTTTGTTTTTTTATCTAGGTAAGAACCAAATAATTTGCAGTGCATCAGCTTGCTCTACCTGGACTATTAACAGGGATTTGTTCGGCCCTTCTTTGCTCAGAGCACAGCGGCCCTCGAGAGAGAGATGACACTCCTTAAAGTGTTTTCCTTGTTTAATTAAGCTTGTGGAATATTTCTGTCTGTCCTTCAAGGAAATGCAGTGCTGACTGAAAGCTCTTGAGATTTACGGGACATATTTATTAGTAGTGCACACTGTGTAGTATATTGAGAGGGGACCCTTATTAAGGGTAACATTGCCAAATAGAATGCTGGGTACAGCTCGCTCTGCATTGTTTGTTTTAGTACATTCAAGAGCAGATGAAGGAAGAGAGACCGCATATGTTACATTGTACAGGGTTCGTACGGGTGCTTGAAATCCTTGAAAATGCTTAAATTTTAATGTTGTATTTTCAAAGTTTGAAAAGTGCTTGGATTTTGGATAAAGTGCTTGAAAATGCTTGAAATTCTTACTGTATTTCTCGTGTAATCTGACTATAGATAATCACATGTTTAATGAAAAAAATACTAAATTGAATATTGAGATTAGCAAACTGGAGAATATTTTGTAAGTAAGTAATAAGGCATTGTTCTCGCTTTAGATCCCTTTAGCTGCAAAAAGCATAGGTAACTGTTAACAAGTGCATAGTTAACTTATAATAGATGAGCAATAAAGTATATTTTAATATCAATAAGCAAACAAAAGATTAATAAAGGCATGGCAAAGACATAATGGGTGGGTTATGGGTGTTTGTAATGCTATTGTGAAGAATTATAAGATACTCATGAGGCTTTTATTAATGTTCTTATTATAAATCTCTTATAGCCTGCTATTAGCTGTATTATAATGCCATTATTAACACTTATATAGGCTTATAAACACACAGTAATGTTAATAAGCATCTTGTAAGGACTTACAAGGGCCTTATTACTTGTCAATTAATGGTTATTACAAGGACCTTAAAGTGTTACCAAAACTCTCATGGTTTGTTAGGAATAAAAACTGTGAGGGAATGAACATAAAGTGCACCATCAGGGGACAGTGTCTCCATCTGTTTATCTCTCCGACCTTGGCTTGGTGTCTGAGTCTCTGCCATGCTGTGGCTCCCAGCGGGCCACTGGGTGGACCCCTCTATTTGCTTCCCATTAGCTGCCATAATGACCTCATTATGATATGCCCACACAAACAGACACACAAGCGCGCGGGATAAGCTGGGAACAGGTGTTTGATTTCACATTGTGCTGAGCCTGCTTAGCGAACACCCAAATCAGCCTGCGAGCACCTGTCCCAATACTGTAACCACACCGTAGCTGTTATCATATCGACTGAAACTATTATCTCATCTTACAATCTGGATGTCTGATTGTTCTGTTTTGGTTTCAGCTAACTACCAGCACTCAGATGATCGTTTTCAGATTAAAGGTTTCGATAAGAACGGAAAGAATCGGGTCACGCTGTTTTGCACCAATTTGGATATCAGACCCAGACCAGGCTGTCAAGTTTACAGGCCTGTGTGTGTTAATGCACGTGCACGTGAACGCACACAGCCTGTTTGTGCAGGTGCACCCTCAGATGAGATTTGCCAGCCACTCTATCTCTGCACCACTTCCTCCTGTTAAATGCCCATTGAGAATCAGTCTTTTAATACGGTCAATAGCGCTATCGCCTGTTTAAACACACATTCTTTGAGTTCCTACTGTAATAATGTTTCTTATCTCGCTTCCTACTGAAGTGATATGAAATAGCAGCAGACTGTGTACTGTGTGTCAGTTTTTCTGCACACCTGGATAAATGACCTTGACGATCTACAACTTACTTTATGAGAGCAGCGATGGAGAGAAGGCAGCAGGGTTGTCACGATACTAAAATTTTACTCATACTCATAATACTCAGAAAAATATTCGATACTCGATACCATTTCTGATTTCAAAAGGATAAAAACAAAGACCCCAAAATTTAACAGAAATGTTTTTATTAACAAGAAAAATGGGAATTGCGTCAGATATTTCTTCCAACTTCAAAGAGTTTGTTTTGCATCAAATGAGAAACTTTGAGATTTACAAGCATGTATTACAGCTAACATCAGACTGTATGTACTGCAATTGTAGATACCGATGGAGCATTAGCTTGCCACTAGCATAAATTCATGTTTCACTTTTCTTACTTTACTATTGAGTACTAGGGTTGTCACGATACTAAAATTTTCAACTTGATACCGATGCTCAGAAAAATATTCAATACTCGATACCACAAGGATAAAAACAAAGACCCCAAAATTTAACAGAAATATTTTTAACAACAAGAAAAATGCAACATGTAAAAATTAACAGAACCACAGGTTAAATATTTGTAACAAAAAACAGTTGCAAAACTGCAACTATGATAACAAGCTTCAGGTCTGAGGTAGTGCAAAAAATAAATAAATACAATAAACAATAACAATTAGAGCAATATTTGTGTATGCTTTGCACAATATTAGGCAAGCTTGATAAGTCGACTTTTCTCTGCTTCATTCTGGGACTTCGAGAGAGAAAATAACACTTTTCGTCGATACTTTTGAAAATGAGTATCGTATCCGGATACTACGTTTTAGGCTACGTTTACATGATGACGGTCTGAACAGAAGACGCAAAAGTGGCGTCGTGTCTTCACTTTTTATTCCTCGTTTAGACGAGCATTTTCGGGAGGAAATCTGCTGCATACGGTGACGCAAAAGTGTGTGAAATTCGATTGTATGCAGCCAGGCGGCATCACTTAAAGCGATAAGAGCATCTTTGGGCATGCAGAAGTTTTCACGCCACACATTTTCATCAGCTACTCCTTCCACAAAGTTCTCCACCATCACTAGATCTCCCAGGTCTCGTCTAAAGCCGTCTGGCTCGCCTCCGACGAATTGCTGCATCCAAAATGTGATAGAGGTAATTACAGATCCTTCTCTGTTCACTAATACTATCTGTACATATCCTGTACATTTGGTGGAAAGACTGCTGTAAGTTTATTAGAGCTGCCAGAGCAGCTTGAAGGTCCGACACATGGAAATAATCCCACATGTTTGTTTATTTTCCTGTACTGGAGCATGTATGTGACGTAAACACATACGTGACGTGAGCAGATCTGAGCAGAGTTTTGCGTCTTGGCAGTGTAGACGGACACGATACGGCGGAGCGCATTTAACTTTTCCACTTTGGAGGGTGGTTTCAGATTTTTGCGTCTTTAAGCCCCCAAAATGCCGTCACCGTCTAAACGAAAGGCACTTCCGATAAAATATTTTGTCGTTTTTACCCGCAAGCGTCCTCATGTAAACGGGGCCTTAGTATCGATACTTTTTTGAGTATCGATACTTTTGACAGCCCTAGAGAGAAGGCAGGGAGGGACGGACGGATGCAGGAGCAGGTCTTTGAGGTCACATTTAGTGAGAGATCCATTACAGAGGAAGAGGCCTCTGGGAAATCTGTCAGAGGTGCATTTACTTTTCCCTTGACACAAACAAAACACACACAAATAGACACACGTATATGCTCATCAAGTTGTCTTCTCCTGTCCGCGTGCATTAGTCTAATGCCCTCATACCACTAAACACTCTCCTGGGGACAGCACAGACCCAAGAAGCCCTGCTGTCTGTCTAACCACATAAATAGTCTGGCAGGCATGAGGAAACCCTGTTTATCCCATTCCTTGAGCCGCCTTGGCAGAGTGTGCAATATTCTAAAATAACAGTCCCATCTGGTAATAGGAGTCTTTTCAGGTCAGGATCCAATTGTAAAATAAAACAAATACAGCACTTGGTCTTTGAAATGTGGACGACCAGAAACCTCAAAAACCAGAAAATACCCCAGAAGTGAAGCAATTTTATCCCAATCCATTACAGCTGGGCAATATATCCACATTGTGATGTATCGCTTTTTATTTCTTTGGATATCGTAATATTGTAAGTGTTTTCTTTTTCTGGTTTTAGAGGCTGCATTACAGTAAAGTGATGTCATTTTCTGAACTCAACAGACTGTTTTAACTGTTCTATTTTTGCCTTCACCCACCTAGTCATTATATCCACATTACTACATTACTATAATTTATCAAGATCTCATTGTGTAACTTTTGGGAAAGCAGCAATAGTCAATCCTGCAATATCATCGCAAAATAAAAATCAAAGTTTATATGATCGCAAATATTGAGATATTTGATTTTTTCCCCCATATGATCTTTGATCTTTCTTCCACATACCAGTGGTTCTCAACCTGGGGGTCGGGACCCCTGAGGGGGATCTGAGATCATTTATTTGGGGGTCGCCAGATGGTTGTAGAGAAAAACACAATAACTATTAAAAGTAAAATACCACATTGTAGAGTGGAAAAAATTAGTTTCATGTGTTAAATTCAGTGCTTATTAACCCATTTCTGCCCAAAGACTATATTTACTATGAAAAGGGACAATGCCACAGCATTTGTTCTGATTGGTCTAAAGTCTTAAAATGTGGTACGGACATACTTTGGGCAAGTATCTAACAATACAAGTTTGAAATGTATACATCACATTATAAATCACACTTTTATCAATAAAAAATAAGGGGAAGAGCGAGCATTGTTTTTATTGATGATTTTTACAGTTTGGTTTTTAATTAAATAAACATGGTGTGTTTTACATGTAACCTAAGTTGAAGTAGTTTTCTTATTGTGCCCAGTGAATGTGCACATTAAAAAAAGCATTGTATTTTATGCATCTGTATCTACAGTAGGTATAATAATATGTTAATTCCAGTACAGGAGAGACTTGATGTTCTTTGAAATTAGGTGGAGAAAAACTATCAGCGTATATATCTTTATCAGCAATCAGCCGAAAAAAGGTTGGAAAATATCAGCATTTTTTTATATCAGCATCCAATATTTTGCATCCCTAATTTCAAAAGGAGCATAATCGATACAACAATCAAAATGTTGCAGTTAAAATGGTATGGCAAAGAATACAATGGGGTTTGTAAAGAGGTGGTGGTTACCTCATCCTGCCTGCTTTAATCCTCTAATTAACAAGCAGAGTAATGAGTTGATGAAGTGACCGATTAGTTGACCTCCGACCCCTAAACCCTGACCTATGCACCTTCCCGACTGGCCCCTGCCGATGGACAGGGAACATCTTTAGTGTACTGGCACTCTTTGTCTGTGTGTGTGTGTGTGTGTGTGTGCCTCTGTGTGTATGTGTGCTTGAGGAGGTGCAAAAACAATAATAAATAAATCAGTGAGCGACAGAAAACTTAAATAAACAAACAATAGCGGAGTGAAAGAGTGAAAAAACTGCCCGAGAAGAGATCCGCCTCATCTCGTGTTGCAGCGGAAGTTTATTTAAAGGCCCGTGTGAAGGGACAAAGCAACAAAGAGGACGCAATTTGAGATAGTGTGCTGTGTCGCCGTATCAGATGAACACAGCTCTCATCATCATATCTGATAGCTCGCTCATTTGAATCAGGATCCATATCAATAGATGTGGAACTTGAGCGCTGTGCTCCGGTGAACGGGTTCATATTTGCAACACAGACAAAAAGTCATACTGTAATTTTTTATTTTTATAAATTATGACTAAATGCAGAGTTACAGTGACTAGGGTTGTCAAAAGTATCGATACTCAAAAAAGTATCGATACTAAAACGTTGTATCCGGATACGATACTCATTTTGAAAAGTATTGATACCCCCTCGTGCACAGCATACAACCTCAAAATATTGTTATAATGTTATCGTTTATTGTATTTATTTATTTTTTGCACTACCTCAGACCTGAAGCTTGTTATCATAGTTGCAGTTTCTTGTTTACTTAGTTACTTAGTTACTGATTTTTATTATAAATATTCAACCTGTGGTTCTGTTAATTTTTACATGTTGCTTTTTTCTTGTTAATACAAATATTTCTGTTAAATTTTGGGGTCTTTGTTTTTATCCTTGTGGTATCGAAAATGGTATCGAGTATCGAATACTTTCCTGAGTTAGGGTTGTCAAAAGTATTGATACTCGAAAAAGTATCGATACTAAAACGTTGTATCCGGTATCAATACCCACAGTATACACAGTGTCAGTATACATAAGCATAGAGTTAATAAGTTTACATAAATGTTGGTGACTGAAAAGTGTTATTTTCTCTCTTAAAGTCCCAGAATGAAGCAGAGAAAAGTCGACCTGCAACCAAACAGCAACACACACAGCTGAAAATATTGTTGTAATTGTTATTGTTTATTGTATTTATTTATTTTTTGCACTACCTCAGACCTGAAACTTATCATCACAATTGCAGTTTCTTTTTGCACAACTGTTTTTATTATAAATATTTAACCTGTGGTTCTGTTAATTTTTACATGTTGCTTTTTTCTTGTTAATACAAATATTTCTGTTAAATTTTGGGGTCTTTGTTTTTAACCTTGTGGTATCGAAAAAGGTATCGAGTATCAAATATTTAGTATCGGTATCGAGTTGAAAATTTTAGTATCGTGACAACCCTAACAGTGACACACTACCTACATCTCCATCAACATCCACATGTACACAGTGACACTCAAAGTGTGCTGTTACCATGCAGCAGCCCCTAGGGGGGGATTTAGCCACACACACACATAATACAGATATTAACTATCTCTTGAATCATTGCTTCTCCGAGTCAGACACACTATTTGTTTTACTGGAAACAAATATATACACACAAACGAGCACAGGATTATTGTGTGCCTACATGCTTGGACACTTGTCTTACATGACCCCCTGCAGACGCCTTCCTGGCAGTAGTTAGTGCATGGGAAACAGGATGCAGTGGCACTGAATGGATCGTTTGTCAGTCTTCTCCCACCAAAATCTCTTCTTCTTGTGGTTTGCAGTGACTCCAGAGGAAGTGTCCTGCAGTCCCCGTAGTGTGCCTACTTGTGTGTCTTTAAGGTTTGTCTGTGTGTTCAGGTGGAAGGCCAGTGAAGATGTTTTACGGCGGGCTGTGCAATAACAGCATGAACAAATTAGCAGGTTTCTGTTGTGTGTTATTTAGTCTATTTGTTTGCGTGTGTGTTTGTGTTTCCTGTCTTCCTGATTCCTTCATTGACTTTCTGTGTGTTCTCATCATCCCCGTTCTTCCTGAAAGCCCGGTGGTCCTCTTTTTCCCCCTTTTCACCACTGTCTCTCTCTTTTCTGTCTTCCTGTCCCTCTCTCAGTCATGCAGGCTTATTCACATCTACATCCACACACTCTCCGTCCAGTCCCTCCCCCACATTCATGTGTAGTCTTCTCTCTCTGTCCCCTGCATGGCTTTGTGCTGCTGCCACAATGCCAGGGGCCAGGCGATGAGGTCACTCTCCACAGGAGACCTGCAGGCCTGACTGAACCTCGACCATCCCCACCACCATCTAGTGCAGAGGACTAACAGTCCGGCGGGCTTTCCTCCCCCAGCTCACTCCATCTTTCCCTCGGCTAAGACCACGTCACCTTTACGTTCATGCAAAACCACACGGCATGCACAAAAACATGTAATTTGTAGGAAGTTCACAGCATACATGCACAGGCTGCATGCTTGCAAGCTAGTGCACATAAACACACTCATACATGCACATTAACAAGTGCACGCGTGTGCACATACACACAATTACACACAAAACTGCACAGAACAGATTGCTGGAAACTTTTGTCCTCTCTCATACCCTCTGCTGTGTTTCAACCTGTCCCCTGCTGCCTCTTCCGCCCCCTGTCATCTTTCTCCATCCATCCCTCCATCCATTTCTCCATCCAACTTTTTAGAAAGTCATGAGTCATGTAGTAGTGTTAGTGTCTGGAGTCCTTTAAGAACGTTGTATTCCCTCCAAAATGTACCCCAGAGTCCTTGCAGGACAGTTTTCCAGCTCGCTATGATTCATCCGTGCCTTTTCAGCTGCTTATACCATCAATGTTAGCGTGTGTGCGTGAGTATGTTAGTGTGTATTTGCATGTGATTGCACGCGTTTGTGCACATGTGTAAATGTGTTTTCTCCTACATGTATGTGTGCACAGGTACTTATGTGCAAGCTGTCAGACTGATGCACATGAGTGCTGAAAAATATTGGTTAATCTGTACATGCATGCAGGTACACGACGTATGCATGTCTGTATAGCAGTAAACAGAGGAAGGGGAGATAAATTGGCCTCTGTATTAGATCTGAGCAGCAGTTGGATCAAATGTCAACTGTGGGAGTCGTGAATCACCTCAGTCTCACCTCAAACTCTCCAAACAAAATGGCCTGCATGGTTTAACTGCAGAAAGGGAAAGTCAAGAGGAACAAGTGTGTGTTTAAAATTGCTGTTAAAACTTTTAGGCTGAGACCAAGCATCAGCGGCCTGGAAGAGTGAAGCAAATTCTGAACTGCCTTAAACCTGCATTCTTGCTAGTGGCCAGCAGGGGGCGCCTCTAGTGGATGCTAAAAGGAGTCAAATTGTAAGAACGTCCATGAGAAAATAACCCATCTTCTCATTTGATTTATTACCTCTTTCTTTTTTTTTCCTAATGAGTTTATGGTCTCAGTCACTAGTTTCAAGTCCTCTTCAATACAACATGATGTTTATTTAGTAAATTATGGATCTATTAAACTCAACAGAGCAGATTGCACCAGCCAGGAAATCCGACACAGCATCAACGTCATACACTTCCGCCCCCTTTAAAAAATAAAACACAATACGCAGTTCATGCAGCCTAAAACTACTTCACATCAACATTACGTCTCGACCGGAGGCACCAGATCAGCAAACAATCATTTATGACATAACACATTCTCTTTATAAGGATAGATGGTCAGATCAACAGATCTTCCGTGTTGGAGAAGCAAAGTAAGCGTGTATACGGCTGGCTCGCTACGCTGCCGTTAAGAGTGGAAATCCCCAGTTAGAATTTTGATCCTGAAAGTTAATTTAAACACTTGAATCACTTTAAAATGCCTTGTTGTACTAAAAACACTTGAAGGAGTTGCCTTTTCATTTTGAAATAAGGATGCACCTTCACCCAGCTTCACCCTCTAGTCCAAATAACTTCTGCTTCCAAAAAAAACCAAGATGGCGCCGACCAAAAGCTCAGCCATCCAAAACCATAGTCCACATGACGGTCTGACATCAGCGTTACTACTCCCTCTTCTTCTTTAATACAGTCTATGGCAGGAACGTGAATGTTTGAAGCTCTACATTGTTTAAGAGTGAGTCAGGGAGTTTGTGATCGTGGACAGTGCCACGTTTCTTTTCATGTGAATGAACATGTAGGGTAAATGTGCGAGTGTGCATGGCAGTGACTTCCTAGCCAGTGTTTGCCCCTGCTGTGAGGACGTGGTGTTCCTGCAATCCTTTATTGCTCAGCCAGGCCCAAAGCACAACCCACACACTGACCACCACACATTAGTGTGGCCCAGCGCCCTGCAGAATAGCCAGAGTTGGCCCATGGCCTCCTATTGTATACATCCCGTCTGCTTTGTCTATGCTACTGTGATAGGTTCCAGTGTACAGGCACAGACAACAGTCTTGTTATAGCATGTTAATTCTCCCATGACCTGCTCGTCGGTTTGTGGGTGTCACTGTGGTTGAGTTTCATTTGGATTAGAGGTGCTCAGCCCATTTCCATGCTTGAGGAGTTTAAATGTGTGATGTCTCAGAGAGCTTGTGTTATAGAATTTAGGCCATCATAGAGCAATGTGGCGTTTCAGGTAGTTAGACTAATGCTGTTCTCTGGTTTTCTGCAGAACACACAGTGAATCATCTGTCAAGTGGGTTCTCAGCTTTAGGGCTGCATGACTGATGATTTTTGCTCTTTGACTCTATTAAAACTTCAATGACAATTCTGCTGTACTTACAGTAACATTCATAGGTGTCTATGCTCCTGCATCTAGACCAGGGATGGGCAACTGGAGGCCCAGGGGCCGCATACGGATCACACCCTCACTTGAAGTGGCCCTCAGTACAACTACATGCATTTGAGCATGAAATCTTAGAAGTGCAGTGTGAAAATGCACAAAATTACTTCTTGCAATTAATGTTGGTCTGCTGTTCTTGCACTGAAAAAAAAAGAAATCATAGTAAGTGGTTATTTTTTATTTGCTTCAAACCTTTTGTATTCCTATTTATACTGTTATACACTGCAAATTATTTGGTTCTTAAAATAAAACAAACTTAGATTTAGAAGTTGCTTATGCTGATTTCTAGATTTAATAATCTTAATTCAAGAAATATTGTCAACTGAAATTATCTGTCCATGCAGCAAGATAATTTCCCTCAGATTTAGTGTTTTTATCTTGTTTTTAGACACTCCTTTTTTGCAGTGTACATGCATTTGAGCATGAAATATGTTAAGTTACAGCACTGTAAACATATTTAAAATTGCAGTTTCATCATATCTGGTTAAGTGCACGGTCCTATATGTGGCCCTGTGGTAGTGTCCATGAAAAATTGTGGCCCCCTCCAGCATTTAAGTTGCCCATCCCTGATCTAGATAATGACATTGTGTTTTAAAAGCAAAGTGCTGAGCTGAATATTTGTCATGAGGGTCCCCTCAGTGCTGTGATATAATCAAGAAGATGTTGCCATATTGGTTTAAACCAGCAGCTTTACCTGATGTTCTTGTCTAGATTTTTCTCCAAGGTAAGACTAGTGTGGTTTGTATTCACACATGAAACTTTTTGGTCAACGTGAAAGGGCAACAACCCCCAGCATTAACACAGAATCCCTTTGTAAATTTTGCACAAAATTACACAAAAAAAGGCACGTCTGGCAAACATTTTAGTCTTTGCTAGGCTCAAAAACTGACAATCATAGAAAAGTTTTGCCTCTCCCCAGAATTAAGCATAATACCACCAACATCTTGACCGTAAGGGGACAAGTTAGTGAGACTGATCTACACTCTGCTGAATGCACTTTTCCAGTTGTTTGTAAAACAGATACAGGAGACAAGACGGCACTTCAGTGATAGTAAAGGTAAAAAGATTTCACTTCACAATGTGCAGCTAATGGCCTCCAAATCTTTGAATGATTTCAGTATCTTTTTCATGAATTCAGTTTGATCAAATTCAAAAGCAGGAGCTCTGTTCTTACTGTTTTATCCTCTGTGCTGTAATAGTGTGATGGCATGCTCACTTGTTTGAAAGAACCTTTCAAATGTTGTCACCTAACACTATGTGTGTAGCAGTACTCCTCAGACCTCAATCCTGAAAGTTTGTTTGAATCTCGAAACAAAAACTGAGCCATTGAAGTGATCAAGTAGTTTCAGTGTTGATAACAGGAGCACAAACATAATGCAAAATGATAATTTCTGTTTTTGTTTTTTTTTTGCATATAGCATGTTGCTATGTGGCGTTTCTACCGTTAAATGACGGTTCCAGTTAGCAAAGTGCTAACATTAGCACATTCCATGGTGTTAGCACATTATACACAAGGTGCTAGTTGGTTGCTCAACACTGTCCAGGTCTGCAGGCTGTGTGTCTGACGAAGCTGTCTGTTTACAGCAGAAGGCCTTACGTCAGTCAGATGTCAGCTATTGAATGTCAACTATTTCTCTCTGTTCCACGCACCCACTGCTCCTATTACCTCACTGCCCACAGCACTAGTTGATGGGGTTTATACACACACACACACACATACACGGTACACTTTTAGCCTTAAGCATTTCTACGGTGGATCCCTCGTCCTTCATTTCCCTCCATCTCGTCCTCCCCTCCCTCTTCCTCAGGCCCCGGGGTATTTTCAGCTCTCTGTCTCAATCCCAGCGTGTATATGCCTTATGTGTTTGAGCGTGCATGCATAATGTGCTGTGTTGTGTAAACACCTCTCAGGTTTAAACTCCAACAAAAGGCAATTTGTGTCCCGATCTGCTTCTCAAATGCTTATCTTGTTCGAGCGCTTGTCTTCTGTGAGGCGGGGATGAGGGAGGGGAGGGCGGAGGAGAGGAAAAGACATGCCCGCGGGACAGCGGCATTTCTTGTGATGTTTAGCGACGTGTCAGGATTTGTGTGTGTGTGTGTAAGAAACAGAGAGAGAGAGGGAGAGAAAGAGAGAGGCACAACTCTCAGCAAATGTACACAATGTACAGTGTAATTTCATCTGTTTATGATATATTTAGTGGAATTACTCTTTTTTTCTCTGAACGCCATCTGTCTCCCTTTTCCTCTCTTGTCTCTTTCACTCATTCCAGTGACACTTCCCCAGTAGACACATCAGAGAGGTAGAGGCTTAGTCCTGTCAGCGCCTGATTCAGCCTGACCCCTTTTCTCTCTAAGTGGAGGAAGAGCTTGCTTTTTCCTGTCCTGGGGCAACAAACATCGGCGTCAGAGGCCATTAGGAAAAGTGTGAAAATGCTACTTCTGAAGTGTGTTTTAGACGGACAACACAAGGACAACAAGTTAGAGTGAGCGGAGGAGAAAAAAACGTTCTAGTAAAGGTAGCAGCACAGCGGCCTAATCTTTATACTGAGGGAATGTGAGAAAGGAAAAGGAAAGAAAGGGAGAGGAAAGAATGGGAGTGATTGCAGGGTTGGACATGTTTGTGATGTTTTGAGGCTGACATCATGGCTGCATCAGCAGGTGGTGTGTGTTGGATCATCAGGTAGGCTTGTAAAACAGCCGTGTCACACCTAATACACAGTCGGTCTAAAAAGAGAGATACAGGTAACCTCCGTCCATGACACCAGGCCAGACTGACATCTAGCTGGATGTGTGACTCACACGTATTTTTATCCTCTTTCTAAGTCAAGCTCAAATTGTTAAAATTATTTATAGACACAGGGCTCCAGACTAACTTCTTTTAGGTGACGAAGCACATCCCAACTTTTCTCTGTGTCTTTTAGCAGTTATACAACAAAAATATTACCTTTTTGTCACAGAATTTCTGAACACCTGATGTAGATGATTGTAAACAGGATTAAAGCTGCAGATACATTTTTTTTGCCAAAGATGTTGGGTTCCAAGGGGTGAAAACGTCCAAGGCCGGGTTTAACCCTCTGTGGTCTGAGCATATTTGCCCTTTATATATCACATATTATTTACTATACTCATGTTTGGTATTTGGTATTTTCTCAGCACAACTTCAACATGATCTGACTATTATTTTTTCACTTTAACCCACTTTTATTAACATATTGAGCCCAAAAATACACAAAAATCATGAAATCTGAAATAAAATTTTAATATTTATGACAATAAAAACCAAAAACATGCTCAATGAACTGTTTAAGACCTGTAATATGATAAAATATACTATTACATATACTAATACTAATAATAAGAAATTACCATAAAAACATGTTTATTTATAGGAACAGTGTTAGATGATTAGAGCCCTTTTTTCCATTTTGACAAAATGCCACGCCAGCCTCGTCCCATCCTACTTTTACACTTGAATAAAATTTTTGCACTATCAAATTAAAACGATCATATCTTTGGTTTTACATGACCTCAGAACGTCAAACTAAAAATTAGAATAAGTTAAGTCTGTAATTTGGAGTGAAGTTGACAGCAGCGCTCCACGTGACCTCGTTTCTTTGTTACGGCGCTTTTAAAAAAGCCACGTTATCATAGACCCCAGAGGATTAAGTCGATCAGATTACAAATAACAATAACAAGTGTAGCGTAAAGTTTACTTTAGGAGTTTGTGGTTGAGCGCCAGAGAGAGAGAGAAGAGGTGGATATGCTTTAAGCGTTTGCTTTGGACAATCAAAGCAGAGGAGAAATTAGCATTACACATCCACACACTTTTTGCCCCCCTACTTCTGAAATTAATCTGACACAAGGATTCGGCACAGAAACACTGGTGGTACTACTGAAATCACACATGACAGATTTTTGGTCGCACTTGGTGAACTTGGTTCACACCTGAGCTGTTTGGTCCACTTCCATGGACTCTAATGCGCTTTGTGGGGTAGTTTGTTTGGTTTTCGCTGGTGCGTGTGCTCAAGCGAGCTCTGGTGCAAACCAGAGTTAATTTCTTTGGTCCTAAAAATGGGGATCTTGGTTGGCTTCCATGTGTTCAGTGCTTACTGAGAACCAAAGGAAGGAAGTGAACCGAAACACAGTGCATTCTGGGTTGAATTTGGGCAGGCAAAGTAGTAGCAGGTACAAATGGGTTGAAGCTGCATAATCCTCCTGCAGCAGTCTTTCCCAGCTGCAGAGCCGGAGGGGATGGTAACCCCTTAGCGTCTAGTCTGCAAATTGCTAATAGGCTAGCAGTTAACTCTGTTTACAACAAGCACTGGACACTCATTTTGGCCATAACCGTGCAGCCCTAGTAGCAGGCTTGAAAAATGTGTTTGGACAGACTTCTGATGATGAAGTAAAGGCACTATGATGAGACGATCAAATAACACAGTTGCTTGTGGCTACAAACAAAAAAAAAAGTCATATTTTTTAGCGACTTAATGGAGGCTAATGGATTTAATAGCACAATGCCCCATTAAAGTGAAAAAACTCAACCAGCAATACATTAAAGTCCACGAAAAAAGTCACAGCTTTTTCCCCTCCCATATTCTATTGAATAGACAAAGTACATTTGTTTACAATGTCCAGTGGGTTTTATAAAGCTCAGTGTGGAAGCGAAGCAAACCAAATGAAAAATGCAACAATGGAAACAACTTCTCCAGTCCACCAGACTTTATATGTGAAAGCATCTTTACTGTACTAGCAGTACTTTGCCTGGAAAATGATTCAGCTATTCTCTCCTGATGATTTTAAACATCAAAGATTCCGAGGAGGCATATATTTACAATCGAGATCGTGTCAAAGTATTTGGTGTTTGTTATCCGCCCTGGAACACATCCTCATCCCTCCTCACATCCTCCTATCAACCGCTCCCTCTCTCTTTTCTCACTCTTCTCCTCCTCAGGCTGGTCCTTTCTTCCACTGCCATGCAACTCTGCCTCTCATCTCCCTGATGCCAACCTGAATGTGTGTGTGTGTTTGTGTCTGTGTGTGTGTGTGTGTGTGTGTGTGTGTGTGTGTGTGTGTGTGTTGAATGTTCCAAGCAGTAGTCACAGCAGGAGAATTGGATTGTACGAGATTGTTAAAACGGTTGGAATTTGCTGCAAAATAGCTTTTTTTATAAGCTTGTATATGTGAGTGTGTGTGTATGTTTGTTTATGTACAAGTGAGAGGTGTTCATTAAGCTGGTCGAAGGCCTCAGCTGTCTGGTATTCACCTCATCAGCTGGATGCGTCTCAACAAATGCAATTTCTCTCTTTCTATTTCTCTTCTACCTCTAAAGCAGCACTTCCAAGCCTTCCTATTGGCCTGCCAGCAACACAACAGTGTGAGGAAAGCACTGATGCTCTAGGGCAGGGATGGGCAACTTGAGGCCCGGGGGCCGCATACGGCCCGCACCCTCACTTGAAGTGGCCCTCAGTACAACTACATGCATATATTAAAAGTGCAGTGTAAAAATGCACAAAATGACTTCTTGCAATTAATGTTGGTTAATGCTGTTCTTGCACTAAAAAAAAGAAATCACAGAAAGTGGTTATTTTTTATTTGCTTCATAGTTTTGTATTCCTATTTATACTGTTATACACTGCAAATTATTTGTTTCTTAAGATAAAACAATCTTAGATTTAGAAGTGTCAGATAATTTATCTTGTTTTAAGAGTTAATTTCTTATTTTAAGTGTTCAACATGCTTATTTCTAGATTTAATAATCTTAATTCAAGAAATCTTGTCAAGTGAAATTATCTGTCCATGCAGCAAGATCATTTCCCTCAGATTTTGTGTTTTTATCTGGTTTTTAGACACACCTTTTTTGCAGTTTGCATGCATTTGAGCATGAAATATGTGAAATTACTGCACTGTAAACATATTTAACAGTTTCATCATATCTGGTTAAGTGCACGGTCCTGTATGTGGCCCTGTGGTAGTGAACATGAAAAATTGTGGCCCCCTCCAGCATTTAAGTTGCCCATCCCTGCTCTAGGTACTGGGCATGGTAAGGAGGTGATAAGGTTTGCCCTCTCATGAAGTTGGTATTGGCAGGCCTGCAGGGTCCAAGGTGCCAGTGCCAGCTCAGTGGCAGTTCAGTCTGATATTTTATCTGAGCTTCAATTAGGCTCAAAGGTTTCAGGAAAGCCGCTGTGTCAATTAGTCTTCACCCCCTTCTCTGTGATGCAACACATGGCTCATGGTGTTTACCACGGAGCAGTCATAACAGTTACTCATTGATTTGTTTTTTAATTTGTTCATCCCCTTCCTGTTAACTGCTGCTCTGATATTGACAAAATTCAGAGGAATTCTTTCTCAAACTTCACCCTCCGATAGTTTATTTGGAGGAATGCACCACTCGCTCATCTGTCAGTGCCCTTTGATTTAGATTTTCAAACTGGAAAAAGATAGCAGCTGTTCTCGAGAATTTCTAGACTATTTGCCAAAATCCGTTTCTGAAGAAATTTGAGGAGATAAACGGGCGTGGGACTTACACAAACTTCATTTCCTATCAACAACTGCTACTGTAGGTTTTAATGAGACATGGGAGTTCACAAACATGGCTGACACACTGACTGACTGACTGACTGACTGGTTTTGTTATGTTTTTTCTTTTGACAAGGTTGAATCAGTTCTCCAGATATTTATAAGCAAAAAACAAGTTTGTAGACAGGCATCATTGTAATAATTGAGAGCTGAGACAAGCAGGTGCTGCAATTTTCTTTTGATAACCCACACAAAGAAAGTCATGCTTTCATCTCGGTTTGTTTGTCAGCAGAATTACAGAAAAACTACAGGGAAGAACCCATAAAATTTTGGAGTAGATCTGAATCACGGAGCAGATACACTAAGCTGTTTTTTTTCGTGACAAACTTTTTATTGAATAGTTTGAATATTACATTACGAACATAATGCCATTGCCTTGCCATTAACAATTTTAATAAGAGAGAGAGAGAAAAAAGGGGGGGGGGGGGGGGGGGGGGGTGTAGACAATAAATTTTTTTAATTATTTTTACCTTTTAGAGATGGCACATTTGTGCTGCATTCATGTGTTGTCTGAATAATCAGGCAAAATGACTTCCCGGCTAGGAAAATTCATGTGAATGCCCCCTTCAAGTCGGAACTCTGAGAGCCTGCAAACATTTTGGTGCACATTTCAGTTTAGTTTATTTTGTTTAGAAGCAATAAAATAAAACATCTGTTTAGTATCCATGTTCTTCACATTAAAACTTAAGTCTATGGAGTCTTGGGCTATTTTGTCCATTTTTGAATCCTTTTCATGTCTTTTTGTGTCTTTTTTTTGTCCTTTTGTGTCTTTTTTTAGTCATTTTGTGTCTTTTTTTTTGTCCTTTAGTCCAACATAAAATGTGATTTTGAATCTTTTTTTTACTTTCAAAACACTATCATGCTCAATAAAGAATTTTAAATGTTGCAAATGTGAACAAAGGTTGCAAATATAACATATAAGAGGGTTACATCAAGTTCTATCATTTTATACTAAATATATTTGACCTTGTCTCCAGTTTTACTTGGTATATCATCATCAAACTGAAACTGGCCTCATGGAGTTTACAGCCAGAACTTTAGAGGTAAATTTACAGTAGGGCTCCACGCTGCTTTGTTTTCTAGTCTGGATGTCATCAAGAAGTCTGGATTTGGAGCTTTTGGAGACTCCAGAGGGTTAAAGCTCATAAACACATAAGTCAGTAGAACGACTTCTCAACTTTATAAATGGGACAATCCTGTGCTGTCATGTGTAACGTATCAGACAGAAATGAACATGGACAAAAAAACTAGAGAAAAATATGCACTTCACAACTGCAATTTCATTGTAAATTAGCGATTCAACGTATTCTCTTTCTCTCTCAGGTGGTCTGATCATTGCAGTACTTATAAATGACTCGGTGTCCTTCAGCAGGCCTGAGCAGCAGGTCACTCAGCCCTCAGGTGTTCTGGAGCTGCAATGCGCACATATTGAGGCACACGTCTGCAATCTGAGGCAACAGGATGCATCCAGGTTTACACCCCTTATAAACCCACCAGGGCCAGGTGTGTGGCTTTAACACAGCGTGCTCCCTGCCCTCTGTTGGTTTTAAAATACAACTTCCAACATTTAATCACGCAGCTCTTTAGACCTCCACGTATGCAAACGATAACCCCCATTAGACATCAGATTAGAGACAGAAATATCAGTCCTATGCACTCTCTCTCAATTCTCTTAAGGATTTGAAAAGTTTTCAGGGTGCAATGGGCCGCTGCAAAGTGAAGGAACACTAAGTGCGTTTTGGAGTTTATGATGTTTATCAGACTTCTGAAGACCGAAGCCAAGGGCAGAATGGAGTTTAGAAAAGTCAGGGTTCTCTTTCTCCTCTTCTCTCCTCCCACATTGTTGACCATCACTAAGTGGTCATTGCCACCAGCAGTAAACTGTTATGTCCACCTGTAAACCTCCAGGACCACCTCTATGCTGCATGGTTGCCTGTATGCTCAGTATCAGCCATGTTAAATAGTTCAACCTCGTAAAATCATTCAAAAATAAGCTTGACCTAGCAGGAGCAAAGGGGAAATATTGAACTGCATAAAAATAACAATAAGTAGCTTTGGTATTTCTTTCATATCTGCACTAGGGGCGGCTGTGGCTCAGTTGGTAGAGTGGGATCGGAGGGTTGGTGGTTCAATCCCTGACCATGGCAGCCTACATGTCAAAGTATCCTTGCGCAAGATACTGAACCTCAAATTGCTCCCGATGCTGCGTTCATCGGTGTGAGAATGAATTCCCAGTGGTGGCAGGTGGCACCGTTGAGGGTAGCCTCTGCCACCAGTATGAATGTGTGTGTGAACGGGTGAATGAGCGCAGTCTGTAGTGTAAATCGCTTTGAGTGGTTGCAAATCGACTAGAAAAACGCTATACAAGTGCAAGTGTAGGTCCATTTACCATTTACTAAAGAAGACAGGAAACTATGGAACAACCACAAGCCAGAAATGTGTCTACTAGATTCAAATTCTCTGCTTTTTGGTGTGTGTGTGTGTGTGTGTGTGTGTGTGTGTGTGTGTGTGTGTGTGTATGTGTGTGTGTGTGCCTACTCTACGTCCAATGCTTTTCAATGTCTCTGTCAATAAGACTTGCACAAAGAACTTAGTTTACCACAATCAACTTGCGTGTTAAGCCCAGTTCAGACCGAAGATTCACAGCGAGATGAGTTGAAACTTGTAACTACTTGCATAAGGTCTGCAATGTTCTGAAACCTGCCTGGTTACAGATGGAAATCATTTGTATGTAATTTGCTATGAGCTGATTGGCTGTTGAAACAGGTGCCTCACGTTCTAAAACCAGCCAGTGGCGAGCTGAATCAGGCCAGGTCACATCACTAAAACAGCTTCGTGAAAATCATTGTGAAGCTGATGTTTCATAAAATATCTCACCCACTTCTGTCGTTCAACACAACCACTGTAGTTTTACAAACGGCCTGCGGCTGTGATTTGGTGGTCAGAGGGGATCTTAGCGGTATCTCTTGATTAAGTAAGACACAGCACACACTGCTCTGGGAGTTTGGAAGCCGATGTGAAGAAATGGGCAGCAGCTGGCATGGCCTGGTCTCTAAGGGGAGACCGGGCACGTGCCAAGAGCTTTCATGTCATAAATATCCTCCCTGAGTGCTTCACTGCCGTATAATTACTCCTCCTTCATCTCTCCCAGTTACTCACTGTCAGTCTATTGTCAGTAGTGTGTGTGTGTGTGTGTGTGTGTGTTCTTATATGCATTCCTGTTTATGTAATTAAATGGTTTTAACCCTCTGGGGTCTGAGCCTATTTTGGCCGTTTTTGAATACTTTTGATTTTGCCCTTCAGGTACCATATAAAAAATGTTTACTATCCCCATATTTGGAATCCATTTTAATTTTAAACCTACTTTATCAACATATTGAGTTGAAAAATTATACTATTTACTAAAGTTCAGGCTATTACTATACTCTGTAGGCCATAATCTACTATTATAGTGAACTTTGCATGTCTTATTTCCTTATAGTTTCCACACATGGCAACAGGCAACAAACCCCAAAAACATCCAAAAAATATATATATAACATTTCTTCAGATTATGTTTTTTTAGTCTATTTTAAGACAAAAAAACACTCCAAACATTCCTTTCCTAACTGGCATCACAATGCGTACCATAGAGGGTTAAAAACCAAATGTCATTGCGTGTCCACTAGCAGAGCTCAGTGGGGTGAGGTGGTTGTTCCGTGTGAGTAACTTTGGCTGGTTGTGCTCAACTTTAAACTTTGAAAATGAAGCTGCACACATCTTAGTCAGCCTCATAAAGCTGTTTTTCTTCTGACTGTGATATACCCGTAATGAGTCTCACAACAGGCTAGTAAACAATCCTGTTCACCTCCATCATCGGTGAACACCTAATTTACGTTTTCATGCTTTTTTTAGTGAGTTTGCTTGTGCTTAAACAGTATCACAACTCTTCACCTGGCAGCCAAACAGAAAGCAGTAGCAAGTATGTGATTTTCATAGCAACCTGCCACTTTAGTTAGAGAATGTGCACAGTGCAGTCTTCCAAAAGCTTTCTAGGTTAGAATACAGTTAGTTTGAAGCATAGATTCTTTTTAATATTACCAAGTCACTAAGGTGTTATGGGGCTCCAGCCATCAGGAAAGACAAAATATCTTTTCAGTCTAATGGCTCATTGTTACATTGGAAACTTGGCTGCAAGACGTGTAAGATGATCATGTACATAAGGGATGAAACCTTTTTTTTTTTTTTTTACCTTTAAAAGATGAGTATGAGTATTTGGATATGATCTGAAGCAAAGGTCAAAGTCTAGAGCAGGGGTCTCAAACTCAAATTACCTGGGGGCCGCTGGAGGCAGTATCAAAATGACCAAAAAAAGACACAAAATGACAGTAAAAAACTAAATTACTTAAAAAAGACACAAAATGACCAAAAAAGACACAAAATGACCAAAAAAGGACACAAAGTTATTAGAAAAAGACACAAAATTACGTAAAAAGACACAAAATCATTAGAAAAAGACACAAAATTACCAAAAAAGACACAAAATTACAAAAAAAAGACACAAAATGACCCAAAAAAATACACAAAATGACTAAAAAAGACACAACATTATTAGAAAAAGACACAAAATTACAAAAAAAGATACAAAATGACCCTACTCTTTAAGGAGTAGAGTTGTCGTGTGGTGCTAGGAGAGAAGGTTCTCTCTGAAGAGCTGGGTCTTGAGGAGTTTTTTTAAAGCTAGAGAGGGATGTTCCTGCTCTGGTAGGAACTGATAGTGTGTTCCACCAACGGGGAACAAGAAAAGCAAAGAGTCTGGATTGCCTTGGATGAATGGGTGGCAGAGCCAGGCGCCGTTCATTGGAAGAGCGTAACGGTTGTGAGGTAGCATATGCCTGAATCAGGGCGTTCAGGCAGGCGGCTGCAGTACTGTACTGGAGACAACTTTGTAGGCCAGCATTAGAGATTTGGTTTTAAGAGGTTCATGTTCAAACTGATAAACTTCTGTTGTAAATCATGGAACTGTGCAGACATGACTTGACAAAGACTTTTGTTCTGATTAGCCAGACTCAACAATCTGAATTACTATCAACTGTGGTAAAGAAAATTTATCTTTTAATCACTGACGGCGTGAACACTTTGCCAGCCAAACCAGTGGCACCTCGCTGCCAAGCCAAAGCAAAGCTCGGAGAGCTGGGAAGTTCCCGTAATCGGTGCAGTTGTTGATTGTTTTGGGTATTGCAAATCGTCTTCCACCCAGACGACTGAGCATTCTGGATGGGTTCCCCATTAAGGGCTTGTGTAACTCGACATTCCTCGGCCCATTAAGTTACACAAAGACATGGGGGCATGCCGCACTGTTAAAGAGCCCCTCGGTGTTAATGGCGTAATGGCAGTGCTGTGTTGAGGTAGTAATGTTGGAGATAAGACGTCTGCTGCTGAACAAATAAACAGCTGTGGTGGTGGTGGTGGTGATGGAGGCGAGTGAGAAAATAGCAGTCAATGCCAACTAGAAACAACAACAAGCAATCCAGCTACAACAAGCAGGCCTGATTTTATTTCATTAGTGACTTAAATCCCCCAAGCCAACCACATTTTTATGGCTTTTTGAGAACAATAATTGGCTGTTGCTGCGCCGTTGTGTGTAAGAATGAGTGAAGGCGCACATAAGCTTTTCCATTCATTCTTGCACAAACACACACATATACATGCGTGTTTACTGATGCTCAATGTGTTGTAAAACGTGCAACCTGACGTGGCAGCTACGTTCAAGAGTGGATTAAGAACGTAGATGCCTCTGGGCACAAAATCTTGGATGACGCCATAGTTGGTACAGTTATGGAGGCCCCGAGAGGACGGAAGGCCTCAAGAACCGTACCCAAATGGCTCGGGGGATAATCCTTGCTTGGCTATATTTTTGTTTTGGCTTGGTTGATCTGACTACAAAAACACAGTTTCATGATGAGCACAACACAATGCAATGCAGGGCGTTACATAAAGGTGTCTCTTCTCTCTAATTGTATCAATTTTGTTGTTAATCCTACCCATGACTGCATCTTTTGGCACCAGCGGTCTCTCCCTTGAACTTAAAACTGCTGTTTCACTGGCACTCAGTTTATTCCAGAAGTGTCATTATCTCCTGCGCTACAGACAGACACATATATACGGGCAACATACTGTATATGTGATGTCACAGGGTGTGTTCACAGGGGGATAGATTAAAAGAATAAGAGCGGAATGATGTCAGCGACGATAGTATGACAGTAATTTGCAAAAATTGGGCATTTACATGGATGCATTTTTATTTGTTATGTGTTCTTACATGCATGCATGCGCACATGTGTTGCAGGAAAGTATCGCCACATATCTGAACCATGACACAAGCCCCGTCTCCCTCCCTAGGGTGGAGGTGAACTTCCTAGCCCCCTCGGAGTCTGCAGGGTCCCTGCGTCTCTGTCTCTGTCAGAACAGCACATCCATTGTTAGAGCGGGGATCCTCTGCTTTAACGTAAGGTCAGAGGGGCTACAGGTAGCGGAAAGGACAAGATTAATCACTTCATCTGGGACAGGCAGGGAGGGGGCGATAGACCGAGAGATGAGAGAAATAGGTGGGGCAGCGGGAGAATTAGAGGGAAGAAAGGGGTAATTGAGAGGGGAGAGGAAGAGAAAAAGTGATCGAGAACAGACAGGGAGGAAGTTGGGGATGAAGAAAGGGAAAGAGAGACAGGTAGAGACGAGGGGAAGTAATTACCTGCATAAGTGTCTTTGTTGAGCTCACCGATGCATTCAGCTAGAGGCAGGCCATGGAACGAGAGAGGTGGTCAAGGGTAATTACCTAACCGCAGGTTTGCCTGCCTTTGATCCTCTTGCTGTGACTGTGTGTCTCAGGCTCAAGCATCCTACTTAGCTGCATGATGCATCATCATCATCAACAGCATCATCATCACCGCTGCGAAAGTCAGGTCATACCAACGTGCAACCTGTCTTAAGTTAGATAGCGCTGAAATATATTTCGTCCCAAAGAAGGTGTGATTTAAAGCAGCATTATGTTGGTGTGTTATGTTTGGTGCTTCTAAAGTGCGCTTCACATTAATATAAACAGCTATGCTGAGCGTTTACGGTAACATTATTTAATATTTAAAACTAGTCGACAACTTTTCTAACATCAAGCAAGTGCAGTAACACAAGATAGTAAGCCAGCAGCAAGAAGACCAGCTCAGTGTCTGTCTGCAGGCTTTTATACTGCGAAGCTATAAACAACAAATAAAAGCAAGTCTAAGATTTACTTTCGCTGGCGGCCTCTTGCTCGGTCACTCTCTTCTAAGCTTCCTCAGTCAATGTCCTCTTTAATCTCCAGGCCTGAAATCCTCCTCCTCCTCCAAACGGTTCAAAGCTCCCATTCTTGCGGTGTAAACACCAACACTTCCCTGGTGACTAGTTAACATTACTTTAGCAACAAGTAAAGCTTTCTGTTCATCAGGAAACTCCATAAATCATAGAGAGTTGAGGCAGAGCAGCTGAAGGACTTCAGAGGGCGAAACAGAAACATTTTACAATAAAATTTGATCCAATGTGGAAATGACAGAGTCAAAATTCCTCTTATAACAAGTCAGTAGCATCAAAATTGTTTGGAAGCTGTTATTTTAACCCTCCTGTTATATTGCGGGTCAAATTGACCCATTACAAAGTTTAGAAAATCAAGTATAAAAAAGTATTTTTTCGGGATGAAACTTCTTCTGCTTGGCTTAATAAGTGTAATCAAGATATAAAATGAAAATGGTTAATTTCACAAATTTGCATGTTTATAATACATAGATACTGTTCAATCAGAGCCTGAACAGTAGAGGTGACTTGTGTTAATTTTTCAACTCGCCCAATAAAAGAAACAAAATGTAAAATAACACCATTTTTAAATGGCATGTAAAACTATAATTTATTATATGTAGGTCTTTCCAATGTACATAAAAACGTTTAAATGTGCATTTAAAAAAAATGAAAAACAAGTGAATTATCCTCATTGAACCATGATCTGTGAGAGGTAAAGAACACCATTGCATTAAATATTGATTGAGATGCCTAGTAATGGAGTTAATCATGAAATATAAACAATGTTTATTGGGATTTCTGGATAATTAAACATGCAAATTGACCCACAAATATTATTGCTGTTCCAGAGAAATGAACATAACAGGAGGGTTAAGATAAAACTGTTGCATAATGCTGCTTTAAATGCACCTTTGATGCTGTTTTTTCGCGTTCATGTTCTGTCTTCCCTGTTGAGTTTTTCTTTTGCTGAGGTAATTATTTTCGTAGACTACACATTATTAGTTATACGTGACCTGCTCCCAGAATAAACAGACTCCATGCCGAGTGCAGGTGGTCACAGATGTGAGGAGAGTTGAGGGCACTCTTGCAGATGTTGCACTGACTAATCACCATCAAAGTAAGTGAATTTGTGTGTCATACGAGAGTGCCAGTATGTGTGTTTTCATTGCAAATGCCTATGCTAAAGTATGTTGTTGTACGTGTGTGTATATATGTATGTATGTGTGTGTGTGTGTGTATGACATGCAAAACTGAGTGTACTGGTTGCATGCAGAGCACCATGCGCATTTATGGAGGCTATGTTGTATATGAAAGTATACAGACCAAGTGTGTCTGTGCATCTTTTAGCCAGTGTTTTTACACTTCAAAGAGAGTTTTTTTTGTGAGTCAGTGGCCAGCTGCATCGCACAGGGCCTACCTGTGGGTGTATTTGGCCCAAATCCACCTTCTTAAGTCTGCTTTTTATTCAGTGTCACAAAAACAAATACCAGCAGGGTCCGTTCACTTCCAGATCACTCAATAACATCCTCAGATCTCTCCCCAACATCTGTTGACCTGCAGTTTGTTACCGGGGAGGATCATGTAAAGCAACACTTTTATGTCCTCAGTTTGCAGCAAGGTGTGTTCGGCCGTGTGAGCCTTTTCATTTCCAAGTGCCTCGTAGTAAGAGCACAGACATATTCAACACCCACGTATTATTTTGTACAAACCTGTGTGTTTTCATAGACAATGAAAACAATAGTCAAAAGTATTTTTTCGGGATGAAACTTCTTCTGCTTGGCTTAATAAGTGTAATCAACATATAAAATGAAAATGGTTAATTTCACAAATTTGCATGTTTATAATAAATAGATACTGTTCAATCAGACCTGGAAAAGTAGAGGTGACTTTTCAACTCACTCAATAAAATAAAAAATATAAAAAATGTAAAATAAAATGTTTAAATGGCATTCAAAACTATAATGTATTATATGTAGGTCTTTTTAATGTACATTAATAAGTTTTAATGTGCATTTTTTTTAATGTAGTGTAATCTACATAGGGGTGTGCCGTATCGTATCGTATTGTTCACATTAATATCGGTATATTTTTTTTATGGTTAAAAAAATGCATATCATGATATTGGCAACATTCCTACTTCTTGATGTAGTGGTTAAAGTTGTTTTAATCACAAAAAGCTACTTACTCCCTGTTGCTAAACACATGCAGCTTTCAAAATAAGAGCACAGTGTGTTAAGAGAATCCACCACAGAATTTACAAGAAGACTGTCAAAATAAGATGCCTTAAATAAAACATACAAGAACCTTTATTCTCCTTTACAAAATGTTTTTAAAATATGTCCCCGGAACCCCTAAATGTTTGTTTTTTATTATTCGCTCATACACAAGAGTCAAGAGTAAATGTTTTTGTATTTGGCAACTGTTGAGATTTACACTTCAAACTACATTTTAGCATTTTAATTATTTATACAGACTAAAAAAAAATCATATTTTCTATATCTTTTTAAGTATTTCCTAATATCGTCAAGAATATCACAAAAATAGCCTGCAATATCGTGATATTCTTTTAGGGCCATATCGCCCACCCCGAAATCAACATATAAAATGAAAATGGTTCATTTCACAAATTTGCATGTTTATAATACATAGATACTGTTCAATGGTCAATCAGACCCAGAAAAGTAGAGGTGACTTGTATTAATTTTCAACTCACTCAATAAAAGAAAAAAAATTAAAAATTAAAAATATTTTTTTTAAATGGCATGTAAAACTATAATTTATTATATGTAGGTCTTTCCAATGTACATTAAAACGTTTTAATGTGCATTTTTTTTAATGTAAACATCTGTTGACCTGCAGTTTGTTACTGGGGAGGATCATGTAAAGCAACACTTTTATGTCCTCAGTTTGCAGCAAAGTGTGTTTGGCTGTGAGAGCCTTTTTATTTCCAAGCGCCTCGTAGTAAGAGCACAGACACATTCAACACCCACGTATTATTTTGTACAAACCTGCGTGTTTTCATAGACAATATATACTCAGACATAGTGCAAACACACACACACACACACACATACATATTCGAGAACGGGCTCAAACTCGCCCCACATTCACTCAGCATGTACGTCTTTGATACGCCTGACCCTCTTATTGTTTTTTCTATATTGCTCTATAAGACGGGTGGTATGCAACTGATTAGATAGATAAATATACCCTGAAGGTGAGACGCAAGTAGAAAGGAGGAGAGAGGAAGGATACAGAGTTTTTTTCTTGTCCCAACACATCTCAGCAGTGGAACTTTAATCTGCTGAGGCTTCATGCATTTAAACGGCCCGATTAGGAACAGTCTAACAGGCGCTTTCCCTGCCGGGCTGAAACAGAAATTAAGTGCTTAGGCACAGCCATCATTTAGTTTGTTTTCTCAGTGCCTCTTTTAGAAGATACACTCAGAGATAGGGGGCTTTGATCATGTGTTGGAACAACACAGAGTCATGTTTAAGCCAATGTGCAGTACTAATACGATATAAGGACGTAGAGAAAGTGGCTGAAGCTTTGCAATGCTGATTTATCGGATGATAATCATCACGTATGTTTGCCACTTTAACAAAGTTCAGTATAAACTAAGTCTGCAACTATTGATTATTATCAAAAGCGATTTTTTTTCTTTAACCGATTAATCGTTGGGTCTATAAAATGTCAGAAAATACGGATAAATGTCCATCTAAGTTTCTCAAAGTTCATTTAAATGTTGTTTTGTCAGTCCTTAACCCTAATATATTTAGTTTAACATGATGTATAATAGAGAAAAGCATTAAAATTCCCATATTTGAGAAGCTGAAAGAGCATTTTATGCTATTTTTGCATGAATAATTAGTAAAATGGTTAATATATAATCAAAATAGTTGTATTTTTCTGTTAATTGACCAATCGATCTTGCAGCTCTAGTCTGAACACCAGTAGTAATAGAGCAGTATTAATAATACCATTTAAAAGAGAGAAAAAAATCTGTTAAATTTATGTTTTTGGACGGAAATACAACCTACCAAAAACCAACTTTTTTCTATATTTACTCTACTTTATTTAGATCTTTTGACCCGTTATCTAAAGGTTCAATGCCTAAATTATACAGAAGCATATCCATATTATCGCGCCCGTCCCTGGATTGGATTAGATCAGTTTGGGAACAGGATTTGGGACCCTTATCTGATGGGACTCTATATCACGGGCAACACACAAAACCTCACTTTGTGCAAGACATTGTTAGCTTCAGTTCAAGATTGTCCACCATGCTCACATGTCTAAGACTAAACGGTTTAGTTTTTACCCTAGTTTAAGTCCAATCTGTGACAAATGCAAAACCAACTGTTGTTATGTGCGGGATTGTTAATTGTACTTGTTAAACCCTGCACTTCTTGTTTGTTAAAAATAAGGATCTACTGTCTACTTTGTGATCAACATGAACATGTGTCTGAAAAATCCAAATAAAAAATATTTGAAATAAAAATTTACGATGAACCTGTGGTGGATTTGTTGGACTAAACCACATGTATTCTTATTGGCATCCATTTGTTCGGTATGATTGTTTTAACTGAAAATCGTGGGAGTTTGTTTGGATATGGATGATGATGAATAAATCAGTTGTGTACACAGTTAGGTACGTGTGTTTTGTGCAAGTTTGTGTGTGTGTTGGGGTCATCCAGAGTTCTCAGCCTGTCTCTCTGGCTGTGCTAGTGGCTGATAGAGTTGATATAGTGGTGATGGCTGCACTGTCTTTCCCATCACGCTGCTCTTCCAGAAAACAAACTCCTGTGTGTGTGATTGTGTAAACTGTTGGGTAATTCACTGTTGAGGCAGGTTTGTTGATACTTAATGTGTTCTCCTTCCCCTTTTGTCTATCTGTTTCTCCTGCAGTGACATATTCGATGCCATGTTCCCAGTAACCCACATCGCAGGGGAAACAGTCATCCAGCAAGGTATGTGGAACTTTTTTATTAAGATTAATGTTTAGGAGTTAATCACAATATCAGTTTTTATGAACCCAACTCATTTTTATTTTTTTTCATTTTTTTACCCTGTCACATTTTACTCACTGTGGACTTGTCTATGGAAACAGCACAATCCTAGTGTTTTCATTATCTCTAAGCCAGAATCATCAAAAGTACAAGAAAAACAGGCTTGAAATAGCCATTAGGGGTTCAGTATTTTGCTCAAGGATACTTTGACATGTAGACTGCCACGGTCAGGGATCGAACCACCGGCCATCCGATTAGTTGGTGACCGATCTACCAACTGAACCACAGACGCTCAATAAAAGCAGAGTAAAACATCTTCATTAGAGTCTTGTCTACATTAAAACTCTGCAGCTTCCTTTAAAAGAACAGATGCTGGTTCACTTTTTTTTCTCAACGTTTGCATCCAATTGCATCAATCAAATTTCATCCGAGACGGTGGCCAGATATTTATACTGCTGCACTGCTGCCACTGGCCCTTTAATCATGCAGGGTGTGTGAGAGCAGAGCAGGGCTTCCTCCGAAAATCGATGCCATATTGATATTGGGAAAAATAAAAAGGGCACCACATGCTATACATGTTGAACTATTTACATTTTTTCAACCTCTACTTCCAACCTCTCTTGTCCTCTCCTCTCTGCTCTGTGTAAACGACTTGCAGTTTTGTTGAACCAAACCAAATTTCTTGGATAATTTCTTTTCAACAAATTGGAATAAAATGGAATCTGTGTACAACAGTTTTCCGAATCCCCTCGAGTGGGACCGATATTGCTAAAAAAATGAATTGCGGTTGTACGTGCTCTTGTCCTCTCCTCTCTGCTCTGTGGAAACATCCTGCAGCTCAGTAAAGTTTTGCTGAATATATGTCATGGCTTCTAGTTGCACTTGAAAGCTCAGGATTTAATATTTGTTACAGGATCTGGTTCATGCAAACGGTTTATTCTTGGCAAAATTCTTAAGTGAATGAAATGAAATGAATAAAAAATTACTGCTTTAAACTTCAAGATTTGGTTATTTTTCCATTTTTAAAAGACGCATTCTCCACATATGAACCACAGAAAATAAGAAAATCTGCTGATAATTATAGTCCTTACTGTTTCTGGCTGTGACATAAGGTGTAATTTCGGCCATTTTTAAAGAAAACATCTCCTTCAAACCTTCCAGTGGGTTGTGATAGTTCAAAAGGTTAATGAAAATGGGGACTTTAGTAACGTTGAGGCTTTTCATGTTTTATTTTCTGCACATTTGCTCCAAGTATGAAGTTGCTGTTGTTGACAAAATCACTTCAGCACTAACAAATACTAACATCTCACTGTCATTTAGATGAACCTCCTACCTGTGCACTAAGCGTTGGCCACCAAAATACCATGCAGACAGGCAAAGCAAATTCCAAAGTCTGGAAAATAGCAAGCGGTCAGAGCTTTGAGCTGTGCTGGTCATTGTGCCGCCATGAAAATAAGGCCCTTTATCTCAAAGAATGCATCTATTACGCTGCCACTCACGTTGATTTTGTCCTACCACTCCCTTTTCCTCTCGCTGCTGCACTCACACATTCCCTCAGTCTGCAACAGATGTCAGCTCCCTCTCTCCTGCCTAACCACAGTAGTCAAAGCCTTCACTCTAGACATCCCTGGACTTTGAAGGAACACAGAGCTTAGCAGAGCCAGACTGTATTTTTCCAGCACCCCCCACTCAAACTCTTATCAAACACAGACACAGACACGTTTAATCACCTATTTAAAACACGGAAAACACACACTCTCGCAAGCAAATGCCCACTTTCAGATAATACTGTGTTCTCACCTGCACAAAATCACATAGGTCACACTTGTGGGGCAAAAACACACTCTCTCAATTAAAACCTTTGACGACACACTCGCTCAGTCACTCCCACCTATTCAAAGACAGGATCCAGGAGTATATCTGTCCTAATTTGGTGATAATAAGCCTAGCTAGCTTCGGAGGTCCCCCAGTCCCAGACAGCCCATTGTTATATATACTATAGAGTGTGGTATACAGCATATACGGTGCTGATGTCATTGCTAATGTCTGGACTACTGTACAGCTTTAAAAAACACACACTCTTGCTACCGGCCCATCACACACTATTTAGACACAGCCAGGAGTTATCGACTCTGGGGCTCGAGTGGTATTTAAACAAAGGGAGAATTTACTCTATCATAACATGTTAAATTGAGTATAGAGGTATTTTCATTGTAATCTATTGTCTAATGTAATATATCAAGTTAATTTCATCTGCTGTTTCTGACGTTTATCCCGTTTTTCAGTTGAAAAGTGATCGTTTTGGGGGGTGAAAGGGACATTTGATGCATGATTACAGATTTGAAATAACAGATTCCAACATTTTTTGAAAGATGGACCAAAAAGGACCCCATGACACAAGACTGGTTTAGGACATCTAGAAAAAAATTATTTACAACTTTTTTTTCCATCTTTTAAGGCAACTCGTGACCAACAAATTGATACATACAATATAAAAATATTTTTTTCATTATTATTGGTCAATTTTAGTAAAACTATACAAAATTAGGCCTCATTTCAAGAGGAAAAAAAGTAATAAAACCTGAATATTTTTTCCAATAGTTATTGTGAAATAATAATTTCTTGATGGGAATACATAGAGTAAGTTATCTCAACTTTTAGTGAAACTTTTGTTTCCTTTTTGACCCCTGAGGTCCATGGGTGTGACTCTTTTTTATTTTTGCTTACGGCCAAAAATGAACAATGATTTCGAAACATAAGTTTCCTATGACCTATATTAATGGTATGGTGAAAATGATTTGGGGTCCAAAAGGACCACAGGACCACAGCAGGGTTAATGGTGCACTGCATTGTGGGTACAAGACACCTCAGAGGCCAAGGATGTAACTCATGTTTTCCTTTTGAGCAAAGCCAAAGAACCTTAACAGTGTTAACGTCAATTAGCTTGTGTTGAAACAAGGCCCGTCTCTGTGTGTGTATGTGTGTGTGTGTGTGTGTGTGTGTGTGTGTTCTTGTACTTCCTACATAATGAGGACCGGAACACGTTTTTAACCAACAGAGTGAGGACATTTTTGCAAAGTGAAGACATTTAGGCCGGTCCTCACTTCTTAAAAGGCTTTTTTGAGATTTCAGACTTTGTTTTAAGGGTTAAAGGTTACAATCAGGTTTATGTTAGGGTTAGGGAACAAGGTTATTATAGTTAACGAAAACGAAACTAAATAATGAAAACTACAATTGAAAAAACATTTTTGTTAACTGAAATAAAAATGAGAGCTTAAAAAAAGATAACTAACTGAAACTGTATTGTGAGGATACAAAACTAACTAAAATTATAGTGAAAATGTCCTTCGTTTTCGTCTTTGTCAACTTTTTTCATACATAATGAAGATGGATCAGACAAAGGAAATAAAGACAAAATGTACTGTGACCTCTTTTAATCTCCCACCCAACAAATACCCCATTACAAATAAACTAAAACTAAAAAAATTCAACTAAAACTAAAGCATTTTGAAAAATAAATACTAAACTAAAACTAGCAAACTCACTCTAAAAACTAATTAAATCTAACTGAATTTGAAAACAAAAATTCACAACCCAATTAAAACTAAAACTAATGAAAAATCCAAAACTATTATAACCTTGATAGGGAATTCACTAATCCAATGAGGGCCCTCACAAAGATAGAAGTACAAGAATGTGTGTGTGTGTGTGTGTGTGTGCAAATATTTGCCTGCGCTCTCAGGCACAGGGGGACTGGAAAGGTGCAAAACAAAGACTTGAGCACCAAAGTGATAAAAGACAGGAAGAGTCGAAGAAAAGAAAGACAGAGCGAGAGGGAATTGAAAGAGAGATAAATGAGATCAAAGAGAGAGAGAGAGAGAGAGAGGGCCAGGTTGCAGCAGGTTGTGTGTGTGTGTGTGTGTGTGTGTTTTTGTGTGTGTGTGTGTGTGTGTGTCTCCACTGGGACGGACCATCAGACAGACAAGGGACTTTTTGTGTGACAAATAGAGCTTTATGATTAACGAGCACTCTCCACTCAGTATTAATTAGCCGTGTGAACTCTTGTGAACTTTACACACAGGGCGCTCTCAGCCTTTCAACTCTTCAGGTGAACATACACACATATGCACACATACACACACGGTCATACAAACCCTCACAAAATGCATACTTGTGTCATGTATACTCATGCATCATCACCCACTTGTACCTCTGAATGGAGTTGCATTTGCGTCTGTAGCTGCAGGGAAAGCTTCACAGCGCAGCTCTCGCATGTGGCTGTCAGTCCTTTCTCATAATTTCCCCCGAGCCCCATGTAACAGATACCATAATTAAAGGAACACTTCACCATTTTTCAGCCTTATCTCCAGACTCGATGCTTTTAGTGGACATCAACCAACCGGGTCCCATGGCTCGCTTCAAGGGTTAGAGTTCGCTTTGAAATGCCAATGACACAACAGGGAAGCAGTCAGTGGACGAGACAACACTGAAGAGACAACATAAAGCAAATAGACATCAGTTGAATGTTTTGCCATTGTAAGCAGGCATCAGGAAACAGCATTTCTTTTCTGCTGGTGGAATCGCTACACTAAACTTAAAGGAGTACGACTTAAACAAACAAGATATAATGTGTTTAATATCGTCATTTTTTCAAGTTTTGCAGGAAACACAAAAAACGAATTACCAAGTTAAAATGATATATGGCCAATAATTCGCGATAACACTAGAGGAAGGTTCTTTCACTCATTAAATTGTCGTTTTTGCAAAGGCAGTTTGGTATTAGGAAGAGAAAACGCATCAGTAACTTACAACACAGAACCAGTGATTTGTTGTGATGTGAAGAAGAAAAAAAGCGTGGGATGTTGCAAATCGTCACCGTGTTAAATGAATCGCCTAACTCATTTTTTCAAGTTTTGCAGGAAACACAAAAAACTTCACCAAAAGTGTAACATGTGACATTTATTGATCATTTCACTCAAAAAGGATGTAACAAAGGATGGCTATTGGCATAGTAATAACACCGTGTGAAACATGACACGACAAGTATCATGAGCATTAATGTTACTTCAAAGTGTCATTAATGTTCATGACACATCCCATGTCATGTTTATGACACACTCATGTCACTTATGTAGACACCTTCAAAATAAAGTGTTTCCATATCTTGCTTAAGTCACAAAGGCATGTTCACAAAATTGCCCAGGTCGCATTTTATTTTGACTTAGGCATAATAAATCCGCTTAAGTCACACACTTGACATTGGCCATTATCTTAAAGGGGTAAAATCACATGATCTGATCAACTGAGGATGGAGGTGATTTTACCATAGGTGGCTATGAGGAGATGATTTAGGCAAAAAAAACAATTTTGACAAAAAATGACTTAGGCGATTATTTTAACAGTGTGACGATATGCAACTTTTCCACATTAAAATGTCAAAAGGACAAGCAGACGTTGACAGAAATTACAGTGTGAAAATGTGTGCCTTTGTGGGTTTTTTTATAGAAGTTTCTGGAATATTTTTGTTCCGCAGCTCATAGAAAGTGGTATTCCAAGTGTTTGACAAACGATTTTAATCTCTTAATGCACCCATTTAGGTTTAATGGTTTAAAAATCCTCCTTTGAGAACTTAAGCAGGAGGTGGAAGCAATAGGAAGTGTAAGCTTTCCTGTTGGCTCCAGGTCCTTTTCCTGCTTTTTTTCCCCTCCTGCTCTCTCACAAACTCCTGTGTTTCTCCTTGTCTCTCCCCTCCAGGCGATGAAGGAGACAACTTCTATGTGATTGACCAAGGTGAAGTGGACGTAAGTGGCCAACACGGAGACACAAGCACGCACACAAAAACACTTTTGGAGTCCTTTCTTTAATTATAAGTTAAATAGACTAATGCTGGGCTTACACCAAAAGATTTCCCAGACTAAAAACTGAAAGTCTTTAGTAAATCTAGAAGTTTTACTGGAGTCACGGCGCTCCTGTCATCTCCATGGTTAAGTTTAAGGTAGTAATTTGCTCTGTTTCATATCAGTCTTTTCCTAGTCTTGGGTTTGTCGCAGTGACGTAACACAACATCGTTTTATTCATAATGGTTTTGGCTATTATCAAGAATTTTTCCATGACTGTAGATGTAAAAATGATCAGAAAAGGACACAAAATTATCGGAATAGACACAAATTGACCAAAAATAGATGTAAAAATGACTAAAAAAGACACAAAATTACCAAAAATTGATGTTAAAACAGTCATGGAAAAAAGTATTAAACCAATCTGCTCTGTTTCATATCAGTCTTTTCCTAGTCTTGGTTTGGATCATATCAAACGTGTTTGATATTATCTCAAGGCTCAGTGACGTAACACAATCACCAACCAATAGATGAGCGGAGAAAGGTCCCCGGTTCCAGACCGGCCAGTAAAACCACTAACACAGGAAAAAGGAACATCACAATAATGCTAGTAAGCTCAGTCCTAAATACAAATATAGTGATGTCATATATTTAGATGTTTCTTAGTAAAGAAAACAGTAAGGAGACCCAGTTAAAATGTATAAATAAATGTATACATAAATAATTAATAAATAATCGATGATTATGATTAACTAAATGAAAGTTGATAAAGCTGATAAATATAATTATTCAATTAAACACATTATAATTAAATAGGACATAAATGTAATCTAAATGTTCCTTTCCTTTATTCTTCCGTATATCTATTTTTACTGTAAAATAGTCAACTTTTCATGTCAGAAAAACAGAAACCCTTTTTCAGCTTTGTGAGGGGGCATTTTGTGGCGTCTTCTCCTCTTCTTTTTTCTTTTATCTTTTAAACACAAACAACTGCACACACTAGAGCAACTGTAGCCAAAAGCTGCTTTTCCTCCTGTTTGTACGTTTTTACTAAAAGCATGATGGGAAAAACTGCATGGTAGGAAAAAAATGCTAAAAGAATCTAGTTGTAGTCTTGTAAATAGTTACCCTGCAAGATTCACAGTCTGTCTAAAACCTCAGTCTGAGACTAGGCTGGGACTAAAACCTCTAAACACTTGTCTTTAGATGTGAGCAGGTGTGAGCTGATAGTTTTCCAGGAGTCTTTTCCAAATCTTTTCAAACTCTTCTGATGTATAGGTAGCATAAAGCAAACCATTAGAAACACAAGGGGATTGCAGTATCCAGCGTGCCAATGTTCCCCTGACTTTAAGGCCATAAGAAGGATTTAGCCTCAGTGGGAAAGCCCAGCCTTCTACACACTCATGTTGAGACAATGTTTCCCTCCAACAATGGACAGGTTGTATTGGATTGCCCCCATGTTTTGTTCTCTTCAAAGTTCAGTTCCACTCCGATGGCAATCTGAACATGGCGCTAGAGAGTCCAACGCTCTGTGAAGGCAGCCAAACTGAGAACGTCTTTTGTCTTAGCGGGCCTGACGCAGAGCGATAGAGTTAAGTGGAGAGATAAAACAGGAGCTGATGGAAAGTTAAACAGGAAGTGACCTTATCGGCTTACAGACACAGCGGGTAAGAGGAGAGAGGAAGGTTGGCAAGCTTGGCCGAGCGTGCCGATATAGTCAACCCACCTGAGAGACGCAGGGAGGGGAGTGTATGAATACTGAGATGGTGCCTTGATAGAAAGAATGCGTTGCGCATTTGATTCCACTGTTTCCGGGGAAGTACAATGTGATTAGATAAGTTGTGATGTCTGTTTTCTGGTGAAACTCTAATGGGGCCACGATTGTTTTCTGCAGAATGGTTGAATCCATATTCAAGTCAAGTCAAGTCAAGTATAGTTTATTTGTCCCAACTTGGGCAATTTGGTTGCAGTCTAGGTGTATAAAAGACATAAAAAACATGACATTCCAACACACACACATACAACAGATTCCACAGCCTCATTATATATATATATGTATCTAAAAATAAAACAAAACAAAAACAATAGTGCAACAGAAGGCATATTCAGTCATATTCAGACGGGGTACAAGATAAGAAAATGCTCAGAATATGTGCAACACTGGATTGTAGCTTTCATTAGTCTTTTTTTTTTTTAACATGTTTTTATTTGAAGAAATGAATATTGATCACAGATTTTCAACATACATAATTTTTCTTATTTTCTTCCCCCCAACCATCCCCATCATGCTGTCAATACTAAAAATAAATAAATAAATAAAATAATGAAAATAAAATTGTGAGTGAGAAGTACACCTCAAATGTTATACGGGGAAAAAAAAAAGTTACAGGCATGAAAATATATACAAGGTTAAATTAATATTGTAATAGAAAATAAATAAAGAAACTAAAATGACAAAAAAAGCAAATAAAAAAATAAAAAGCTTTCATTAGGCCATCTTTCAATACTGAAATGAAATGTTTTTTTCAAAATTGTGCAATTGTCTTCTTTTCCTTACGTGTATTTCCTCAGTGTTAGGTCGTCTTGTGTAAGATCTGATGTTCCGGATTTGTTTATCTTGATCTCACAAAAGAGCCTTTCTTTATAGTGGGATATATCTCTTTGTTTTTACTCCGTATCTAACAGTCTGAGGCTTATCCTTTTTCAGCCATTCAGTTTTGGGAAACCACTTGGTCTAGTTGGGTGTAACACTTCCTTTTACCACAAGTACGTCCTTAAAACATCTCTCTAAGCCATTTAACCTTAACTGTAACTGGATTTTTTTTAGCGGCAGATCCTAGCAAGATATTTGATATTTATGCTTTTTATCCACATCCTCAGATTCAGACTGCCGTGTCCAGAGGATGTTTTCAGTTTGTCTGTACATCCCATTCTTGTGAATGTGTTATCTCAGGAACGCCTGGAGGGAATTACATCAGATTTTGCACTAACATCCACTTGGACTCAAGGATGAACTGATTTGATTTTGGACGTCACGGATCAATAACAATGTGACGTCATGTTTGTTCCGTTCTCGTGAATGAGATATCTCAGTAACTCTTGAGAGGTTTTCTTCAAATTTGTGTCCACTTGGACTCAAGGATGAACGGATTCGATTTTAGTGGCCAAGGTCACAATGCCATTAAATAGAAAAGAATTCATACAATAATTATGACAACATTTTACACTAATATCTAACAGGAAAAAATGATGAAGCAATGATATTTTATGTACAAAAGGTCAAAGGTCGACTTCATTATGACACAATGCAAAAACACTTTTTTAGCCGTTATTTAACACTCAGGGTTCGTACACTTTAGCAGTGGTCAAATTCAAGCATTTTTCAAGGTCCATTTCCAAGCTTTTCCAGTATCTTTCACCTGTTGTAAATTGCATGTTTTAGATGAGTACTTACATACTAAAAGGGGGAGATTTCACTGAACCATACCAACAGCGATGGTATTACACTATTAGGAGGAGCGGTCTTCATTTCAGATAGGCTACTCATTATTTTTTACATTGAACATGTGATTATCTATAGTCTATAGATGGATATAGTCAGATTGCAAGAGAAATACAGTGAGAATTTCAAGCATTTACAAGCACTTTATCCAAAATCCAAGAACTTTTTAAACCTTGAAAATACAACATTTAAATTCAAGCATTTTCAAGGATTTCAAGCAAACGTACGAACCCTGAACACGAGAACTCACTAACAGAATGATAGATTGTGATCATATTTCACATTTGGTTGGATGATAAACTGGAGACAATAATCTTGGGTGCCCACCATGAAACTGTGTGTAAGTCTGAGCTGCTGGGCTGCAGATGTGTCTGAAGCATCTACATCATGGGTCTCAAACTCGCAGCCTGCGGGCCAATTGCGGCCCTCGTGCCGATATTTTGTGGTCCCCACCTTGATATGAAAGTTTAATGTGAGTTTTATATGAATGACACTTTACCGTGTTGTGTGTGGAAGGTCCCTTTAATTACTTTTTTTGGTAATTTTGTGTCTTTTTTTAATAATTTTGTGTCTTTTGGTAATTCTGTGTCTTTTTTTGGTCATTTTGTTTCTTTTTAAAGTAATTTAGTTTATTTTCTGTAATTTTGTGTCTTTTTTTAGCCATTTTGAGTCTTTTTTTGGGTCATTCTGTGTCTTTTGTTAATAATTTTGTGTCTTTTTTGGTAATTCTGCGCTTTTTTTTGTCATTTTGTGTCTTCTTAAAGTAATTTAGTGTTTTTCAGTCATTTTGTGTCTTTTTTTAAATAATTTTGTGTCTTTTTTGGTCATTTTGTGTCTTTTTTAAGTAATTTCGTTTTCTTTCTGTCATTTTGTGTCTTTTTTCAGTAATTTTGTGTCTTTTTTTTTGTCATTTTGATACTGCCTCCAGCGGCCCCATGGTAATTTGAGTTTGAGACCCCTGATCTACGTTTTAGAATTTATAACCCCTTTGCTATAACATCCATATTTAAAAAATTGACTAGTTGGTGGAGACATACAACCAGGAGGTGGTGATTCTAGTTTTCTTATATTTTACATAATACTGTCTTCAAATTATTTATATTAGAGTCACAGTCCGGAGATGTGTCCAGCAGCTGCAGCATCACTTTGTTTCTTTTATCGTCTGGCCTGCTCTGGGCTGGAACTTCAACCTCTCTCTGCCTGCCAACAGTGAGTCTCAGGCATCTGCTCCCACAGCCAGGATCCTCTCATTCTGCACCCAAGTTCAGGGAAGACCTCTATGGCTGGCCTCGCCCCTGTGCTCATCTGTGTCTCCTTCACCTCTCCCTACAATCCACCCCTCTATCTCTGCAGACAGCTGCGGCCTCCCAGCCACAGCTCCAGCTACTTCAAGCTCAGTGCCGAGGTTATTAAAGTGTGGAGATGTCTCTCATTAGACGGGGGTGTAAATCTGCTGGCATCCCATAAACTGCCTGAAAGCTGACAACCACTGCCACTGATGTAAACACCCCTCCATGTCTGCACACAAGTGTGTTCACTTACAGGCCATTGGCCTGTATTTATATGGGTGCACCACAAAGGAAATTAAGGCTTTCGTTCTGAAACGCAGATGATCTTGTTGGAAAAAAATGCTATTTGGCGTTAAATATTGAGTTGATCTGAGAACACTTCACTATAAGTTCCTCTATTTAGCAAACATAAGCAGTTGACAGGGGGATTCCTAGTCTCATCACGATATTGAAATACAAGTAATATCAATATATTGCCCAGCCCGGAAATCCACCTTTTTCCTTGAAGAAGTATATATATATATATAAGCCCCTTTTTTTTCTCCTGTACTTGTCCCCTGTGTGTAAAGGTAATTCAATTTACCAGGGTTCATACGGTTGCTTGAAATCCTTGAAAATGCTTGAATTTAAATGTTGTATTTTCAAGGTTTAAAAAGTGCTTGGATTTTGGATAAAGTGCTTGTAAATGCTTGAAATTCTTACTGTATTTCTCTTGCAATCTGACTATATCCCTCTATAGACTATAGATAATCACATGTTCAATGTAAAAATAATGAGTAGCCTATCTGAAATGAAGACCGTTCCTCCTAAAAGTGTAATACCATCGCTGTTGGTATGGTTCAGTGAAATCTCCCCCTTTTAGTGTAATTACATCTAAAACATGCAATTTACAACAGGTGTAAGATACTGCTTGAAAATATACCTTAAAAGTCCTTGAAAAATGCTTGAATTTGACCATTGCTAATGTGTATGAACCCTGATTTACAGAGGACCTTTTAATCACAATTGATGACATTTTATGAGTAAAGGTCTTAAGATAATTCACTTCAGCATTATTACCTTAATGCTATTTTTTTTATATTACTATTAGAATAGATATGGTATTTGGGAATGAAATTAAATAATAACTGCCAAACAGACAACAAAAAGAAACAGACCCTCTCTCACACACACTTTAGCAGCCTGTGGGGGACACACAGAAGAACACACAGCACACAGCAACAATGCAACAATGCCTGCTCATCCACCATCCAGGACATTTGATTTGTTGCTTCTTAATTACCAGCAGGCGCACACAGCTTGCTGTAGATATTCACATGTTGAAAATTCGGTGACAGCTGTGAAACACCATACAAGACTTGAATTGTTTCATTATGAACTCCAGTTTACCTTACGCATTGTGCTGACTCGATACAAGTGTTTCCAATTTCAGTCTTAAATCTACCACCTTTTCTGCAAGTTGCTTCAGATTTGCCTTTCCGTCATATCTGATCCAGTTAAGGCAGGGCTCGGGTACCTACAGCTCTGGAGCCACATGTGGCTCTTCTGGCCATCTGGCTCCCTGTGACTGTGACAAAATAATCATATTTTTCATATTATTCAATTTGTCATTGGTGTCGGGCAAAAGCAATTTGTATCCAATTGTTCAAAAAGATGCGACCTAATATATGGCGTTAAAGTCTACGGCCCGGCACCTTAACCTCTAAATTTAATATATAATACAACTTTAAGTCTAGTTTTGAGTTTCCCTAGCGAGGCTAGCTTTGATTCCAAATCTCCTGAGATATTTCCTTGGTGTCCAACCACTTGGGTATTAATAAATGCTCATTATGCACCATTAGTAATGTTGGTAAGCTAATATAGACTTAGTAGGCTGTTTTATCTTTACTGCAAGACTCAAAATAAGGTTTGCGGCTCCGTCCCGACATTATTCTGGCCAACTATGGGTTTTTTGTTAGTAAAGGTTGCCGATCATGGAGTAAGGACATAATGCTGATCTGAAACAGCTTCAGCCGACTACCATAAAAGTGTGTGGAACCGTAAAGGATCAGGTGTACAAAAATGAAGATTGAACAAAGACTTGCAGGTCAGGAGATACTTGAGGTGAAGAATGGGAAACTGTGCCGTAAAAAAAAAACCTATTAGCTGCACTGTATGCTCTGATGTAACCCTTTTGCAACACTCATATAATTGTTCTTCGAAGCTTGGCGTAACCGTAGCCAACACTCTGCCAATTTCAGTCTTTATCTACCACCTTTTCTGCAAGTTGCTTCAGATTTGCCCTTCCATCATACCTGATCCAGTTAAGACAGGCAGGGTACTTGCAGCTCTGGAGCCACATGTGGCTCTTCTGGCTCCCTGTGACTGAAAATAATCATACGAAATGTAACATTTTTTACTTTACATTTGTCATTGGTTCAGGGCAAAAGCAATTTATATCCAATTGTTAAAAAAGATGTAGACCTAATAAATGGCATTAAAGTCTACGGTCCGGCACCTTAACCTATACATTTTGCCAACTTTAAGTCTAGTTCTGAGTTTCCCTAGCGAGACTAGCTTTGATTCCAAATCTCCTGAGATATTTCCTTGGTGTCCAACCATTCGGGTATTAATAAATGCTCATTATGCACTATCAGTAATGTTGGTAAGTTAATATAGACTTAGTAGGCTGTTTTATCTTTACGGCAAGACTCAAAATAAGCTTCGCGGCTCCGTCCCGACATTATTCTGGCCTGAGTGTTAGTAAAGGTTGCCGATCACAGAGTAGGGATATAATGCTGATCTGAAACAGCTTTAGCTGGAGGATCAGGTGCACAAAAATGAAGATTGAACAAAGACTTGCAGGTCAGGAGATACTTGAGGTGAAGAATGGGAAACTGTGCCGTAAAAAAACCCCTATTACCTGCACTGTTTGCTCTGATGTAACCCTTTTGCAACACTCATATAATTGTTCTTCGAAGCTTGACGTAACCGTAGCCAACACTCTGCGTCTCTTGGAAGCCAGCCCAGTTTATAGTGAAGGATGAGTCTCCTGTGGTCTCCTCTGAGCCTCGGATAATGGCTTGCAACAATTCTGGCAATTCACAGCCACCGGAGGGATGAACCCTCCCTCCCTCCCCTTTCTCTCGTTGTTATTAAGTCAACAAGATAGTGGATAGTGTGTCGACAGGTGAAACCGTAACGGCCCCAGAGACAGCCTGAATGAGTCTCAATGAGGTCGTATTGTCTGTGGAGCTATAGTCGCTGGCCTAAATAGAGCTGTGCATGTGTGTGCGTGTAAATGTGAGCATGTCAGTGCCTATACGGAGTAGAGCCACAAAGTCCACTTTCTGTTCTCCATCACTCCCAAATCAAAGGGAAGGTCCTAACAAGACAGGACAGAGGATATAAAAGGGATGGATGGGGAGATAGGAGGGATAGAGGACCTTTTAGAGGGTCTCATTTGAGGGCTTAGTGGGGATCAAATGCTTAGGGACAAGCCGAGTGAGCATATCAAACTGCCCGGAAACTGAGGAGAGGGAGGGAGGGGGAGGATTGGGGAAGGTGTCTTAAAAAGTTGAAATGATAAAACAAACAAATGCAATTCTTCACTTCATTCTTCCGAAGCATATAAGCTTATAGGACAGCCTGTGCATCACTCTGTTTCTTGTTCTGCCTGCAGGTGTATGTGAACGGGGAGTGGGTGAAATTTGCTATTTAATCAGCTAATGCTAGCGCTAGCTTGGCTCATAAAGACTGACCTGTACGCATCTATCATTTTTCAAGCCATTTTCGAATCAACCATGTAAAATAAAAACGAGAGTTTTTAAAAAAACAATAACTAACTGACACTGTATTGTGTGGTTACAATACTAACTCAAATTACAGTGAAAATGTCCTTCGTTTACGTCTTTGTCAACTTTTCTCTTACAAAAACTTTTTTGGTTGATATGAAATCTATTTCATCTATCTGGTTTTATGACTTAATAACCTTATTGGGGCTAAAACAAAGGAACCCAACAAATTCCCCATTACAAAAAAAACTAAAACTAACACTAAAACTAAACTAAAACTCAGCACCCCCCCCCCCCCCCCAAAAAAAAACCCAAAAAAAACAAAACAAAATAAAACTAGCAAACTCACTCTAAAAACAAATTAAAACTAACTGAATTTGAAAATAAAAAAATCACAACAAAACAAGCCGAGTGACCATATCAAACTGCCCGGAAACTGAGGAGAGGGGGAGGGGGAGGATTGGAGAAGGTGTCTTAAAAAGTTGAAATGACAAAACAAACAAATGCAATTCTTCACTTCATTCTTCCGAAGCATATAAGCTTATAGGACAGCCTGTGCATCACTCTGTTTCTTGTTTTCCTGCAGGTGTATGTGAACGGGGAGTGGGTGACCAGTATTGGAGAAGGAGGTAGTTTTGGAGAGCTGGCCCTCATTTATGGAACTCCAAGAGCTGCTACAGTCAAAGCCAAGACTGATCTTAAACTGTGGGGCATCGACCGAGACAGCTACCGGCGCATCCTGATGGTACGTACTGCAACACACTTTGAGTTAAGCCTATCTGAAGTTTACATTACAGGTGCCCTGCAGAGTTTTCTTGTACACAAACAACTTTTATGATTACATTCAGGGTTACTCACCCAGTGTTGGGGAGATTACAGAAAATATTTACTCAAGTAAAAGTGCAATTATTCCCATAAAAAGTAAAAGTGAGATAACCCATTTAACTCACAAAGTTCAAAACTTAGAAAACATGTCTTCCTGTACAGTGAAATCCTTTCATTGCTGTCCACAATGAATGCCAAACAATAAGAAATCTCTAGTTAGTATAGAATAGAGGAAATAAAAGAAAGTAAAGTAAAAAATTAAAGTTAAGGTACAGTTTTTAAAATGCACACGAATAGCTACATTTCCAAAATAAAAAAAGGGTAACACTTTAGATTAGGGAACACATATTCAACATTAATTAGTTGCTTATTAGCATGCAAATAAGTAACATATTGGCTCTTAATTAGTCATTATTAAGTAGTTATTAATGCCTTATTCTGCATGGCCTTATTATACAACCAGTAGGCCATTAACTAAGAGTTTTCCCTCAATAACCTCAGAATTATTGGTAATTAGTAGTAAGTAAGGAAGTTGTTGTATATGAGTTATGATCTTAATACGTTTACTTTGTATGGACTTTATAAGTCTCTACATAGCAATGTACAAAACCATCGAAACGGCAAATAGCCACCTTCTCCAGACCTTTGCTGTGACTGGTGGCTCCTTTTTGATGAGGATTGGTAGATTGTAATGTCAATCATTACTCTACAAAGTGGGTCACTTTGCAGCAATGTTCGTCTACCAGTGAGACACTTTGTAGAGTAATAATTGACATTACAATCTACCAATCCTTATCCAATCATTCAAAAGGAGCCACCAGTCACATCAAAGGTCTGGAGAAGGTGCCTATTTGCCGTTTCAATGGTTTCATACATCGCTATGTAGAGACTTATTAAGTTAAAAAGCATTTTGGCCAAAGCCATCTTGATTTTTTTTGGAACCGGAGCATATGCAAAACAGATCAGGAGCTGGAAATGTGCTATTTAATCAGCTAATGCTAGCGCTAGCTTGGCTCATACAGACCTGTACAATGACCTGTACACATCTATCATTTTTCAACCCATTTTCGAATCAACCATGTAAAATAAAAACAAGAGTTTTTAAAAAAACAATAACTAACTGACACTGTATTGTGTGGTTACAAAAATAACTGAAATTTCAGTGAAAATGTCCTTCGTTTACGTCTTTGTCAACTTTTCTCATACGTAAACCTTTTTGGTTGATATGAAATCTATTTCATCTATCTGGTTTTATGACTTAATAACCTTATTGGGGCTGAGATGGATAAGACGAAGGAACCCAACAAATACCCCATTACAAAAAAAACTAAAACTAAAAAAAACTAATTAAAACTAGCAAACTCACTCTAAAAACGAATTAAAACTAACTGAATTTGAAAATAAAAAATCACAACGAAATTAAAACTATAACTAAATAAAAATCCAAAACAATTATAACCTTGGTCTCTACACTCTTATCATTTGCGGTCCTTCACTTACTACACCCACTCAACCACTTAACACTCCTTAAAACACTTAAAACTTTCATTTTTGTACTCAAAATACACACAGAGAAACCACCTCCACCACCGGGTGTATCCTCCCCTTTTAATGTCTATGTTGCTTGACGAAGAAAGGGGAATAAAAGGAGGGCTGTGGAGGAGAGAGAGGGTCAACCCCTAATGCCTCGACACACACTTCCAGCTCCAGGAGCTTATCGAGCAGGAATGTCTAAATGTTTAAACTGGAAACACAAGGTGCTCTGCCCTAGCTGTCACACAGATTCACACACACACATTTTGGGTGCTGTTGGAATGACTAATTGCTGTCTCCGTGCCCAACTAAATACTTCCTCAAATGTTCCTAACACCTTACACCAAGTAAATGAAATAGCCTCCAATTAACCTTCCAAACACCCGAGTGCATCCAAGCCTTCATCAGCAGTGAACATTCTGCTTAGTGTCAAAACAGTTTGGACCCTCGAGATGGAAGAAACTCTGTGTTTGGACCTTTCAGCTCAATGTAAAGTTGGCACCGGCCTGCCCAGCACTCATGTCACCTCTTAAGCACATAGTTTAAGTGAGGGCACAGTTTGCCCTGGTAACCTTCCTTTGAGAGGACTCTCTCTCTCGCTCTCTCTCTTTCTTTCTCTCCGGCTCTCATTCCTTCGTTCCTTCCAGCAGCAGCAGCAGGAGGGGGAGACAGGGCGAAGCAGAATTCAATTATGTGAACCTGTAGTTAATTATTGCTGTCAATGATTTGTAAAGCTGTTTTTATAAAGTGCGGTATTCTGGCAGCGTCTTAGGCCAACACAATGAGCATTCTCCGTGTGTCTAAGTATGTGTGTGTGTTTCCCAGTAAAATTATGCTGAGTGCCTGCAGTGTCTGCAGCTAGTTAGTCAGAAGCACAGGAAGGTGTGCTGCAGCTACCATCACTGTTTGTACATCTGCTTCTCTCCTGTCCTGCTTTGGGGTGTAAGGGAATATTGTTACATTTAAGAATCAGTAGAGTGTGTTTTGTGATACTGTATCGATTCTCCAAAACTCTGTATTGACTTTTAATTGTTTGCATGCAGATTAGCAGACAGAATGCACAAAAAGGAGTCCTGTGATGTTGCATGTTAAGGCCCCCAAACGCCGCCCTGACGGGACCCGACGCCGACGCTTCTGTCGCCTCTCGTCAGACACAGTCGGGTGAAAAAAAGCAGTGAAACCCATCGCCACGACGACTGCCGACTACACAGCAGCCTGTACGTTCTGCGCTGTGCTAGCCTCGTGAATGTAATCCAAAACATGAAAACAGGAAATGACGTAACGGAGAAACCATAGAAGTAACCATGGAGATTAAAAACAAAGCGCACACAGCATTAAGCTTGTTGTTAGTTTTGAGAAGACGTTTTAGACGTTTTGGAAAACAAAGCTTCGCTGCAAAATGGTTGCTCCGGCTGAGCTGATGGCTGCGTGTCTGCTCTCGGACTCGTTCTTGCCCGAAGACGTGGCAGGAGGGAAAAAGTAAGGAGTAACCGCATAAAGTGGGTGAAGTTGTGGATTCAACAGCGCCAGGCACAAGGATCGTATCCAAATTTGTGTCGGGAACTGGCGACGGATGAACCGGCTGATTTTCGTAATTGTAATGATGCAAAAAATTAAGCAAAATGTAGTTGACTCTCCCGTGCCATGCGTTTATTTTTACTCTCGTCACTTCCGCCCCTCCCACACACAGCGCTGATTTGCTAGAGCACCGCCAATCAGATCCGCCCATAGCTAGCACACAGCCAATCGGAGGACCCGACAAGTCTACTGTCCCAACGGCCGACACTCCCTGATTGAGCGTGTCAAATCGGGCCCGATCTCTCTATTATGATTGCATAAAAAAGTAACTTTGTTTTTACTCAGATTTTATACATATGGTGGTGAGTTCTTTACATTTTAACAGCTTTCCTAAAATACGATTTTTTTAAAATCACTATATCACGATATATTGAATCGTTACATCTGTATCATGATACGTATTATTATTATTGACATTATGATTCTTGACATCACACAGCCCAAAGCTCCACATAGTGCAGCAGTGGGCACTTCAAGAGCACACACCTTTGCCAAGGCATGCCATATCTCACACTGTAATTTTTACGATTATTCCAACAGCACATGAATGCAACACAAATGCCCTATATTCCAATTCTAATGAAAGTAAGCTGAAAACATGGCCTTCTTCGTGGGGTTAATTAATAACATTACTGAACAGTTTTACATACATGCATTTACAGTCAAGTAAATAAGTGGATAAATTTTGATTAACTGTTATTTAAAAAAAATAATCTCTAGAAACTATATCCCTCAGAAATTTTCAACTGCTGGTTGCATAAGATTGTGTCAATGAGGATTAATTTTTTTGTTGATCTACGGGAAATTCATTAAACATTATGTAACATAACAACAACACTTTAAAAAGTTTTTTGACCTGGGTATAGCTGAATCAATTTTTCAGTTATTCAAGTAGCTGAATCTTGAGGTTTGATAATGACTTGAGTTCAGCCAGGCCATAATGTACAAATATTCACTGTTGCAGATTCTCAAATGTGATGATTTTCTGCTTTTCAGTTTTATATAAATGTAAATTCAGTATATTTAGATTATGGACTGTTACAGTATTTTGAAGACACCACATTGGACTCTCGGAACCTTAAGGGGGCTTTTTTCCACAACAATTTGATATTTGATAGACTAATTACTTAATAAAAAAATACTTGACAGATTAAGTCTCAAATAGTACATTAGTCTCAAGTTTTTGCATTTCCCAAGTCAAGTCCCAAGTCCTCAACTTGAGTGTTTGATTCTTGGACAAGTCATAAGTGCTCTCCACCAAACATAATGTCATTTTAACAACTGAGTTCTGGCGCCAACTGGCGCTCTTCCTGGTTCTCTTCTGTAACTCGATTGGATGCTGTTGGATTGGTTCAAACAAAGTGGAACTTTAACCACTGAGCATGCTGACAACAGTGTGAACAAGCCCGTTGTCTTGTCCCCTAAAATCACATACAAGCCTTATTTTACCTCCTCCTCTCCTTTATATCCAGGAGATCATTTAGTAAACAATGTAATACCATTCCCTGTGATAAACACACTCACTCCATTGTGTTGCTGCCAGTCATACAATACCCACATTGTTGTGTCATCTTAGTATATTAACAGGCACAGCTACAGACAAAGCCATTAACAAACTGACAGACCACTGTCAACAAACAGAAGACAAGACGAAAGGAGACAAGGAGAAATGATACCAAGAAATGAGGAGGGATGAGTGGAGGAGGGGGGGTCGCGTTGGACAGAGATGAAGGTGATGAGGATGGGGCGTAAGGTACGCTTGGTTTAGTCTGGCTGGGCTCCACACCTCAACTCTTTGATGATTTTACCTCAAAGACAGCGAGCAGACACAGAGGCTGGTTCATCTTCAACCACGGGAGGAGCGAACACATTAGGAGTTAGAGGAGTTTTGTACATGAAACATGGAGTCAGGCCCTCCCAAGTAGACAGGAAAGGAGAAGGACGGATAAAAAAGAATGCAAAGGGGGTAAAAAATGTGCAGCGACAAAAAAGTGATGAAATTTTAGAATCAGAAATTAAGAAAAGTATCATTTTCATTCCATCCAACCCCGGTCAACCCCTCTGTTGGCCCACCCAGCCCTCACTACACCAGTCGCATAAATCAGACCTGCTGTGTAATGTAATGTTATGTACGCATGGTAAGCCTTTAAGCTCAGCAAGCCTGTCTGAGGAGCTCTATGGGAAGGCTATGAAATCAGGAGGCCGACTCAACATTTTTGTGGGAGTTGCATGCATGTGTGTGTGTGTGTGTGTTTGTGTGTGTGTGTTTGTGGGTGCGTTTTAGATTGTGTTCGAGGTAGAGTATACATGTGTGAGTGTTTGCATTTGCTTGCTTAATGAGCATGAAGTTTCGTCTCTGCAGAGACAGCAACGAAACATAAGTGGCAGAACTTAAAACAGACTGCACGCTTCGTACACACACGCTGACACCACACACACACACACACACACACACACACACACACTGACACACACACACTCAAATCATTTATCCAGGAGGGAGGCGATGCAGGCTAGAATTCCTTTAATCAAGTTGTTTACGATTTTGAGCTTGACGTTGGCTCACTTGGGAACATTTTCTCCCCTTTTAAGACAAAATGTGAAATTATATGAAATTAGAGGCAGCAGCGGGACTCAGGCACTTATGCACTAAAGACACCCCAAGCCTCAATATATCATTTCCATATGCAGAGGCAGACACGGGGCGGACAAGATCGTCTCTCCTCACTTTCTCTGTTTCTCTTTATGTTCTCTCTACGCTCTCTATGAGTGGTTCTGTGCAATGAAAGAGGGGGGGCAAAAAGGAGAAATGCAGCTAGGGAAGGGGTCCTCTGGGTCTAGACTTGTCAGGAAGCACCTGATGTTCATGGCAGAGGCAGAGAGGGGAAAGTCCCAATGCCTGCTGGGTGGGGTGGGCCACACACACACACACACACATGCAGTGAACATTACCACACATGTCATACACACCTCTGTAAATGTGACCCCCTGAACTGCTCTGTTAGTGATAGATTACACCATACTGCAATTTTAATTTTAATGTATCCAGATTTTTTTTAACAGTATGTGCTGCTACTGATATTTGTTGCATTTTATATTTGGATACAATTCCAGAAATGTGTGTATTTTATACCGGAAGTCACGTTAAATCGGTCAAATTATGTATTTTCTAGCTAAACATTAATTTGCATTGTGCATCTTGCATCTTTATGTGCTTTTAAAGCATCACATTGATTTAATATTAACATAAATGTAATTATTATTATATTTTTCTACATTCTGATCCTGCACTTTTCATCATTTCATGTAACATAATGGCTGAAGCACAAGTATGCCATGCTTTTCCTCCCTGATAATAACAAGCAACTTTAGATAACATAAATGTCCATCTTCACATTATTTACTCTTTCCCAACAAACATTCAGATTCGGGTGCTTCTATTTCAAATTAATAGTGAATAAGCAACATGTGAAAGTAAATAAAATGCAGCAAATATAGTACATAAACTTGAGCAAGGCCTTAAGTTGCTACTTCTTTAAAATTAGCTCCTCTTCTTGAAGCCAAGACATTATGTTCACAACACATCTCTAACCTACAATTTCAGAGAGAGAGTGTGTGAAATGGTGACGTCTCTACTCTTTGTGTTTTACAGGGCAGCACGCTGAGGAAGAGAAAGATGTACGAAGAGTTCCTCAGCAAGGTTTCCATCCTTGGTAAGTCTGTGATTGTGCAGAAAAGTGTCCCACATAATGTAAAAGAATGGATCTTGGATGGTCCCATTTAGTGTTCATGAGCTTTAAGTCGAAGATGTGTTGTATTTTATAGCTCAGAGCATTGATAGCCATTTCAAGTATTTGCATGACAACGAAGAGCAAAATAAATGGATCAGGTGAGCCATGACTTTTTTTTTTCACTTTTTTTTTTTAACCCTTTTCTTTTTCTTTTTTTATCTCTAACTCTGTTTTTGGATTGAATTTTTATTACTATTTTATTTTTGTTTTACTGTTTTTAGTATTTTATTTATATGATTTTATTCTATTTTAATAACTGTACAGCACTTTGGTCAACTGAGGTTGTTTTTAAATGTGCTCTATAAATAAACTTTGACTTGACTTAACTTGACATTTTTACCAAAAAGTTTGCAAACTTTCCAAATTTTCCCCGTCGGGAAATAATCTTTTTTGATTATTTTGCCCATGAATGCAGCACAAATGTCCTATCTCACAATGTTAACACAAAAAAACCCCTAAACAATTAAAGGGTTCTTCTTTGGGGTCATGCTACACTACAAATCAGACCAGTCAGTTTGTTTGGCTGACAAACAGAAAACCACCCAGAACACCAACCTCCTTGGTGGAGGCTATTTGTTGTCAGTTGGTGTTTTACTGTTTATTTTTCTGCATTTACGAAGCTGGTGCAGCGTATAGCGTGTTTGCACATGAATGCCATGTTTTTTTCATTTTGTGTGTTTTTTTTGTTTTTTTTGTAATTTTGTGTCTTTTTTGGTCATTTTGTGTCTTTTTTGATCATTTTGTGGTCAATTTGTGTCTTTTTTGGTCATTTTGTTTTCTTTTTTTTGGTAATTTTGTGTCTTTTTTAAGTCGTTTTACTGTTTATTTTTCTGCATTTACGAAGGTGGTGCAGCGTATAGCGGGCTTGCACGTGAATGCCATGTTTCGCATTAATTTTAAACGCCAGGTCACAGAGTCCAGAGTGCAGGCAGTTAAATCTGCTGAGTGCAACATATACTGTAGATTAGCCCACATAAACACAGGCGCACGTTGTCACACAAGGCCCATAGCTGAGTAAGGTCTGTGTGTACAGTCCTAATCTTCTCGCACTGTTCATACTAAAGCCAGTCACACTCTGCAATGTGGCTGTGTGGACAATTAAAGAATAGGGAGTTAAGATAAGCCTCTCTTTTCCCATTGGAATTTGGATAACACCAGACTACTCAGGCTCGTTGGATCAATGGCGAATGAGATTCATTCAGACTTTCAAAACGAGTTGCAATTGGAACTGACATCTCATCCCCTTCCACTTGATCGTGTGTGTGTGGTGTATAGAGTAAGGCCATGCCCCCTGTACAGAGTTATTAGCTGGCTGAGTAAACACATACACTCAATTCAGGCCTTAGGAGAACGTCTCTGCGAGATCCACTCTCTTTTCATTCACCTCCTTTTCTTTCTGCGTCTCCCTTTTTGACAGCCTTGTCGAGGCCTGCATTCAAACGCCCGCCTCCCTTTTTCTCGAAGCGCTTTTCCTCTCGTCATTCCTCTTTCTGTCGCTCCGCTTCTCCGCTCCACCTCTCTGAATTGGAGGAGGGGTAGGAGGCGGGAGTGTTTCTGTTTGTCTTTGATTTTCGAGATAGCCACGAAATTGGGTACAAGCCCTTGATGTGGAGGAGCGGAGGAGGCGGGAGGAGGGACAACATGTTCTTTGTCACACATGCCGGTGGCCAATTCCCCGAGTGCGTACCATGCATGTGTGTAGCAAGGTGATCATGGTGGGTGCAGGCTCTGCGGAGCATGAAATGTAGGTTCTTTACTCAGCACATTTGTGTATCGTGTTACATGGCGAGCTGTTAGGGATCACCACTATAGGACCCGCAGCCAGACAGAGGACATCCATCTGGGGCCGGCAGACACCACGGCCCCACCGGAGGGGACACTGGACACCTCCAACTGATCACCTTAGTTAATCCTAAGAACATACACATTCAAACACACAAATAGACACACTGGGATCAGTTACCGAGCGCACCAGCAGACAAAAGTCCCAGACAAAAAGATTCTGCCGTCGTTATACGCCTCTAACTCGTCTTAGTCAAATCAGAACACTGAATCATCCTGTTATCTAGACCAGCTATTCTCAACCTTGGGGTCCCGACCCCAATTGGGGTCGCGAGATGATTTCTGGGGGTTGCCAAATCATTTTGGAAGTGATTTAGTCTTTCTGGTAATTTAATGTCTTTTTTTGCCCATTTTGTGTAGGTTTTTTTTTTTTTAATTTTGTGTCTTTTTTGGTAATTTTGTGTCTTTTTTAGTCATTTTGTGTCTTTTTTGGTCATTTTGTGTCTTTTTTGATCAATTTGTGGTCAATTTGTGTCTTTTTTGGTCATTTTGTTTTCTTTTTTTGGTCATTTTGTGTCTTTTATTTCGTCATTTTGTGTCTTTTTTAGTCATTTTGTTTCTTTTTGGGGCCATTTTGTGTCTTTTTTGGTCAATTTGATTCTGTTTTTGGATAATTTCGTGTCTTTTCTGACAAATCCCAAAGTAGCAAGTTCTTACTTTCCAAGGAGTCTCTGGCTTGAAGCTGACTGTTACACACTCAGGAGGTCATAATGGACCTTTAAATTTATAGCAAAGGATTTAGATTAAAAGTAACAATAAAATATAAAAAAAACATGATGGACAACATGCATGTTAAATTGGGGGTCGCGACTCAAAAAGGTTGAGAACTACTGATCTAGACAAAACTAAAGATGAGGAGTGTTTTCACTGCAGATAAGTCACATTCCACACGGAGATGTATAGACTGTAAGATTAGGAAACAATAATCCAGTGAACTGTGAAGGAAGGATGAGCTCATTGGGTGAATCTTCTACGTGGAGGTATTTAGTTATTAGTGGGTCCTCTTTCCATGAATATCAATAGTTCAGAGTTGCCTAAAACTCCTCTGGTTGGAACATTTTTCCCAGTGAAGATGTGTGACCGTCTGTGTTTTTGGTTTCTGTGTGAATACCAACAGCTTCTAGAAATATCCCGGGGCTAACCACGTCACTGTACATGTGGTCGGACAGTCGGAAAGACAGCTGTCGCCGCCCGCTCTCAGGATCAACAAAAAACGGAAAAAGATAGATTCTATCACAGGATTGGCCGGGACTCCTTCACAAATGGTCATTTGTCTTCCTGTATATTTTACATGGAATTTACAAGAGCCTTGTACAAAAACAGATCTGTTACAACCATTTATAGCTGCTCGTCATTGAATTTAAAATTGGTTTTATATCATATTGGATTTCATTCAAGTTCATTTATCCTTCGCTTTATTATTACAAATCTAATTATAGTCCTGTCCTTAAAACTGTTCTATTAAATGTAATGTTAATAACACACACACACACACACACACACAGCTATGATTGTGAGAGTAATGTTTGTTCAGAGGCAGGGATACACAGGGTAAGGAGGATCTAATGCTGCTGTATTTAAACAGAGTATTCCAGTTATTACCTCCGCAAAGGTCGTTATGATATCAGATTTTATGTTTTTGAAAAATTAAAAATACCGAACTAAACAAGGACAAAAACAAGAACAAGGACAATGTGATGTAATACTGTATACAGTTGTCGCATTACAACACGTACTGAAACACACTGCATACACTACATACACATATAACGCGATCATCATAATAATACACTTATACAGAGAGCTAAAAGCAGATGCGTCCATGCGCGCCGCCATTTTTTTGTACGGTGTCGTTAAGTGCCAAGAAAGGCGCCTTCCAAATAAAATGTATTATTCTTATTATTGTTATCCTAGTGAGAAAACAGATAAAAACTGATCTGATAACAAAACCACCTTTGCGGAGGTAATAACAAGTGAATACTCTGTTTAAATACAGCAGCAGCATTAGATCCTCCTTACCCTGTGTGTCCCTGCCTTGGAACTAACATTACCCTCACAACAGTTGCTAGTTGACTCTCTTTGGGATAAAACTTTAGATCTTGCTGTCAGTGTGTGTTCAGACACAGGGCAGCTTTCTGTCACCACACTGGTCCAGGGTCAGCAGAGCTGAGGTGGTACAGATTTAAGAGTTAGTGTCAAGGTGTTTTAGCTCCATGAGGCTCCAGGAGAGGAGGGAGGAGGCGGGGTTATCTGAGATGTAATGGTCCCTGATGAAAGACTGGATAAGCCTGAGGTAGGAATTATCGTTCCCAGCAGCTTACTGGACTTGAGCAAGAGGCGTCCTCTCAGAACGTGGAACACACAGAAACACATGGCGCATGTTTGTGTATCTATTGTTGCATTCATAAGTGTAAATAACACGATGGTTTGGATATCATCTTAAACTGCGTATGAGCAATTTAAGATTTTTTTGGCATTCATCAATACTTTACTAGTTCCAGTTTGTGGACCAAAAGCCGACTCATGTTTTGTGATGTGATATTAATATTGATGCAATGCAATTAACTTTAAGAAAAGACAGACAAAAAATGTTCTAATGCTTGAGGCCTTTTGTTTAATCATTCCAAATGTTTACACTTATTAAAGATGATTAGATTGAGCCTCAATTACACGTTTGCCCATAAAGTTGAAATAATTTTGTTTTCAGACACAATCCTCTGTTAGTTGTGGTTTCATGTTTGGAAGAGAATGATTAATAACGTTTTGAGAAGGTATGCACTTTATCTGTCAAGAATAAATCACATTGTCATTGTCATTTGTAGGAAAGAGGTAAAAAAAATAGTTTATTGCAACTTTATGGGCAACCGTGTACTTCAATATTAGACCAATATGCCCCCAGGCACACTGACACACCTGTCGCATTAGTCGACATTATTTCCTTCAACATAAATCCAACTTTGACTTCTACCATCACAACACTAACCACACCTCAGGCCCAGCAGGAGGCCAATACCCAGAAACTGACAGTGGTCATATCGACAAAGCAGGTGGCGAGCTTTTATACAAACCTGAAAAATTTGCGAAATAACCATGAGTTGCTGTGTTATGCACAATATTGCAACGCACTCTTTAGATCATGGGTCTCAAACTCGCGGCCCACGGGCCGATTGAGGCCCTCGTGACGATATTTTGTGGCCCTCACCTTGATATGAAAATTTAATGTGAGTTTTATATGAATGACACTTTACCGTGTTGTGTGTGGAAGGTCCCTCTAATTGCTTTTTTTGGTAATTTTGTGTCTTTTTAAAATATTTGTGTCTTTTTAAAAACAATTTTGTGTCTTTTTAATAGTTTTGTGTCTTTTTAAATTTTTTTGCCTTTTTTTAGTAATTTTGTGTCTTTTTTTTCTGGTAATTTTGTGTCTTTTTTTTCTGGTAATTTTGTGTCTTTTTTAAGTAATTTCGTTTTTTCGAGTTTGAGACCCCTGCTTTAGATAGTTTTTAATTTCTTGTTTCCTTTATTTCTTTGAGCGTCATTCATTTGTAACAATGTACTCTTTTTGCTGCTGCTAGGAGGCATTTCCTTTTTTTTTTCCTTTTCTTTTACATCATTACCTGTGAAATGTCAGCAGCTCTTTGGGTTTATTTCATCATGCTAACTGCAAGTTGCCTGGCACATGCCTTCAATTTATGATCAAACAATTTCTCTCGCGGGTAAGAACAGACTTGGCTTCTGCTCACATTTCATGATTTTTTTTTTTTTCATGAAGATTTTCTTATTTTCCTCTCATCGTTTTGTGCAAGAACAGAAATAAGAGAAAAATAAGAAAACATTCATGCACGAGGCCCAGTGTTCTTACTGATCTGCGTGTTTGTTCCCTCCACAGAGTCTTTGGATAAGTGGGAACGTCTGACTGTGGCCGACGCTCTGGAGCCCGTTCAGTTCGAGGACGGGGAGAAGATAGTGGTGCAGGGAGAACCAGGGGATGACTTCTTCATTATTACAGAGGTAAGGTCTGTGGGAGGGCCTGTGTGTGTGTGTGTGTGTGTGTGTCAGATAGAACTAGTAAGACAGGATGTGTGCCGACTTTCTTTTACTGTCACATTTCCTGTAAGCTATACGTGTTGACATATGGGGCCCAAGACTGTGTGTGTGTGTCATCAGGCGGGCACCGAGGTTGATGTACATGTCATCATGCCGAGACGTTGGTGGGCTCTCAGTTTATTGCCACCAGCAGACAGACTACCTGGTGTTGTTCCTCCACAACCACGAGGCCTGTGTGCAGAACGGCCCCCCTCACACTGCAGGCTTTGTGGAAATGGGGCCCCTGGTGCAGCTTCATGAAGGGCCCCCTGCCTGTCATCCTAACACACTTTTGATTAACTCCATACTTACACAGCTTTCACCAGGGTCAAGTCAAGAGGGCCCTGTCTAGAGGGGGTGGGGCACAATCTGCTGTCCGAGCCTCCTGCTCTCCCCTCTCATTGTCAGTTGTTCCGTCTATCTGACAGAAGTCTGACTCAGCAGCATGTCTGTTACTAAACATATGAGAGGTTTGGCTTGATTAGGACAGACGAGGATTTTTATCAAAAGCCGTGTTTCCTTTAGGGGGAAGAGTGGCTGATGGGGAAGTCTCAGGCCACGCCCTCTCAAATGTCTGCTCACTCAGCGTGTATCCATTACAAAAAAAGGCCCCAGAGGGATTTACAAGACTCCGGAGGTGACATATGGTTTTCGATCGTTGTGTAATCGCTTAGCAACAGTTTCGACTGTGATCTGTGATCACATACGCGACGGATTAAACACGGGAGATGCAACTGTGGCCGCCGTTGCTAACTGTGCACAATGTCCGACGCTGATCATAAACAAACCAGCATGGTTAATTATGCACAGCTTCTCTGCTGATCGTAAACATAGTGATCATGAATTAACCGGCATCGCTAACCGTGCACAGAGTGTTTGGTGCTTGTTGTAAACAAACAGAGATCGCTAAACGAACACCTCCTGCAGCAGCAGCACATATAGACTGTACTGCTACAGAGCTAACTGTTAGCCTATTAGTTATTATTAGTATAGTATGTTATATATTCTTTGATAGTTATTTGTTTAAGAAAGAAGGCTTCTGATTACCTATGCTTGGTCATATCTTTACAAAATCAGCTTAGAAATGTGTGCTTTTTTTTTTTGAGTGTATTATCTCAAAAAAAGTGAACATAAGTTAAATAGGAACATCATATCTGTTTTGCAAACATTTGCCCATTAGCTACTGATCATTCCAGACCACGTAAGCAGCAAAAGCCCTGATTGTATTGACTTGAGAAAGTGTGTGGGTTGTTTTTTTTAATGACATTTGTTTATATAACTCCATAAGTTTCTTTTCTTCTGTCAAAAGTAACAAAGTTTTCGCTTTAAAGCTCAATGTTGGGGCTCATTGACCATTTTTTCATATCAAAAAATAATATGCAGAAGTACAAAACAACAGAAAACATCCCAGTACAAACATTTATAGACTGTATAAAACTGTTCACATCATATTATCCGACCAGTGTTGGTCAAGTTTGAAGCCTCCAATTGAAGCCTCCTGAAGCTGCAGAAATCCTTTAAAAGCCAGTTTGACTATGAAGAGGAAAAAAAAGAAACCAATTGGGGTTTAAGAAACAAATATAGCAGTTATCATAGTAATGCATGAGTCATCAAACTGGGACTTGTACATCCCAGAGAGGCAAAATATGCAGATGAATCTGGGGGATTATAGAATGGAGACACAGGGGCAAACAGGCACTCAGAGCCGAGGCTTCTGTTGGACACAATGTGGAACCTCTATGGCTGACCACTTTTTCTATATTTTTTTTTTTGGGCCTGTTCGAAAATCCAGTCATTTTGGAGGGAGGTGTCAACCGAGATAAATAAAATTGATTTCTCTTTTGTTACCCTATATCTCAGTAAAATTCCAGAAACAGTCCTGCACAAGGACAAATACTTACTGAAGATCCTTTTGGCAAGTAGTAGGAAAGCCATAACCAAAAACTGGTTGCAACTAGATCCCCCAACATTGGTCCAGTGGCGAGGGATCATTCAAGAAATTTACTGTATGGAGAGACTTACTTTTATTTTAAGACTTCAGGTGGAGAAATGTACTGAATGCTGGGAAAAATGGATCGTGTATGCACCTTGAATAGTGTGAATGAATATGTGTGTATGTATGTGTAAAAGAATATTTTGATTTTAACTGTAACACCCATGATGATCTCATGTTTGTACATGTTAAATAAAAAGTAAAAAAATAATAATAATAATGGAGACACAGGGGAGGAAGAGGGAAAGGAGGACAGAGGAGGATGGAATCAGGCAGTCCAGTATATTGGTATCAGTATGTTGTCTGCTATGCCTAAATATGAAGACTTTTTTTACATACATAAAATGCAGAAAAGGAGGTTTCCGGTGATGTAGAAATGTTGTTAGCTATTTACTTTATTCATTTAAGTGTCAGTAATTGACTGATATTGAACATAGAGTACTATTTAGCTATTTAGTCTTTATTTTCTCTGTATTAATCACTAAAATTCGTTGACAATGTGATACATTGTATATATAAGGTGTAATAATGTTATATATTCTTTGATTGTTATTTGTATAAGACAGAAGCCTTCTGATTACCTTTGCTTGCTCATGTCTTTCCAAAATCAGCTTAGAAATGTACAGTCGAGGTCAAAATTATTAGCCCCCCTCATGAAATTGAACAAAACTCTTGATTTCTCCATGGAAATGACCATTAACAACATGTGTTTGTTATTTTGGAAAACAATACACTACAGAGAAAAGGTTCACTAAGTTTGATAAGGATTTTTTTATTGATACAATGAGTTTAAACAAAAAAAGGCAAAAATGTGGCGTTCAGATTATTAGCCCCCTGGCCATTAATAGTCAATAGTGTACCCTTTCTGAGCCACAACTGACAACAACCTCTTAGAATAGTTCTTCACTAGTTTGGCACAGGTCTCCTAAGGGATTTTGGCCCATTCTTGCATTGCAAATCTAAAAATGTGCTATATTGGTCCCCATTTCGGTTATCGTTGAGTTTTTCACCTCTAAAATTTGTGGGAAGAGGGAAAGGAGGATAGACGAGGATGGAATCAGGCAGTCCAGTATGTGAGAGTGTCACACCAGACACTGAGCCTCACCCAGCAGTAGTTTTTGTCTCTTTCTTTAATCCCTTCTCCTCCTTTATCCTGTCTATCTTCCATTTTCCTCTAAGCTCTCTCTCTCTCTCTCAGTCCCTCCCTTCCTCTCTCTCTCTCTCTCTCTCTCGCTCCGTCTCTCGTGCAGCACTTGCACTCTCTGGGCCTGACTTTCCCAGAGAAGGGTGGACTGTAGTGGAATGCGTGTTACTGACTTTCACACGGGGTCAGGAGACCCAGCCTCCCGGGAGGGAGACGAGAGAGAGAGAGAGAGAGGAAGGATGAGTCAAAGAGGGCAGGGAGGGACATAACGGGAGAGAGAGGTTGATTCAGAAAGGACCACAAGGAAGGCGGGAGAGAAAGATTTCGTCCTGCAGTAAGATCAGTCTAGCTGCAACTTTCCCTCACTCGTCATCCTTTCTTCTTCTTTTTCTTTCCATGTGCACACCTTTGAGGTGTCAATGTTTGGTTCGGTCAGAAAAAGTCATCCCATTTCTTTCACTCTCTCTCCCCCGCCTCCCTGTTTTTCTGTCTCTTCTGCGGTTTCGGAGCATCAGCCAAAGACAAACCCCACAATCACTAATTACATGCTGCTTGATGGGGACGATGAACACGAGGGAGGTATAGAGACATCACTTTCTTTTCCTGCCGGGAAAAACAGGGCCCTAATGAAAAGTGACATGTTTACATTTTTTTTCTCACACTGTACAAACAAGCTTTTACAGAACTCCGGGGCGGTGAAGCCTCACCTTCTCTCATACCATCTCTTTTCTTATGGACTTGAAGTTTTTGAAGTTTTTTTTAAATTTTGCACAATAATAAGACCATTTTTATTAGTACACTGAAAAAATTGGAGTGACATTTACTTAAAAAAAAGCTAGGCAAGTTTTTCCACACAGAAAGTGTTTGTAATCTTTACTCAGGCTGTTTCTAAGTAATATTTATTTAATAGAACCACTTATTTTTTTATGAAAATACACAAGTAAATTGCTCCCTCAAATCACTCAATTACATTTTACTTGGAAATATCATCTAATTAAGCCAATGAACTGGTTTAGTGAATATTACTTGGAACGAATGATTAACTGAGGACACATAATAACAAACAATCACTAAGTAATGCACTACATGAAAAACTGCTATTTTAAAGTAAAAGCACTGAATTCATTTTTCTTTGTAGAATTCATATAGATGATTGAAATAATAATTACAGGGCCAAAAAAATCTCTTTTTTCAGTGTAGTTAATTTGAAAGTTTGATAGAATCTTAGCTGAACGGTGTCTGATTTTGGGATACAGTTAAGTTACAAATCTTTTTGGTTTTGAAATAAGTCAGACTATTAGACTTATACTTATACTTATACTTATAAGTCTTACGAGAGACCAAGTCAAATGACTCCCTTTGGATGAAAGTTGAGTAAAATCAAACTCATCTCTTCCCGTCATCAATCTAAACAGCAACTCCACTCATATTTGTGCTTTGACCCGACACAAAAGTAATCACACTGAGGGGATCTGAATGGTCCCTGTGGGCCACATACAGTAGTAGAGTAATCCTCTGTGGGTTGTTACTGCAGCTGAAGTCTATGCTCCGAAGTGCAATTAAGCTAATGGAGCTCAATGCACTTTTATAGACTGAAGATCAATGCTGAGCTGAATGAAGAGATTTTAGTGCAAGCACAGAGTCGTAAGAGCAAAGGAAGTCTTAATTGGGTGTAGTGGTCGACCGATACGGTTTTTTAATGCCGATACCGATTATTTTGACATCAGTCTTAACTGATCCCCGATATGTGATTCTTGAAGCCGATATTGCCTTTTCTCCCTCCATTTACATGATAAAAATGACACAATGATAACAAATGTTACACAAGTCTCAATTTAAACAAAAAAAGAAATATTTATTAACAAAACAAACAAAACATATTAACAGTTGGATAGCAAACAATGTGTATGTTGTTCTAGGTCTGGAGCTGGTGGCGCCTCAGATGATCCACATATTTGATGTGTTTTTCCTTTTTCCGTTATCAGCAGCAGCTCACCAGAGAATGGAGATGTTGAACCGAGCCTTGCCTGGTGTTGGCTCAGTGAAATGGGCTCATTGATTGAAGAACGCACGCACGTATCGGCCGATGCCGATACAAGTAAAAAACGCAAATATGGGCCAATACATATCTGCTGGCCAACATGTTGGTCTATCTCTACCCAAGATTATTGTCTCCAGTTTATCATCCAACCAAATGTGAAATATGATCACAATCTATCATTCTGTTAGTGAGTTCTAGTGTTAAATAACGGCTAAAAGAGTGTTTTTGCATTGTGTCATAATGAAGTCGACCTTTGACCTTTTGTACATAAAATATCATCGCTTCATTATTTTATCCTGTTAGATATTAGTGTAAAATGTTGTCATAATTATTGTATGAATTCTTGAGTTATGGCTGTAACCATGCTATTGGATGACATAGTGACCTTGGCCACTAAAATCTAATTATAGATGAGATAATAATAGCTAATTGATCGGCGAACGCACGCACGTATCGCCCGACGCCGATACAAGTAAAAAATATCGGCCGGCCGATAGATATCAGTCTGCCAAAACACGAACGCATGCACGTATTGTTTGCTATCCAACTGTTAATAGGTTTTGTTTGTTTTGTTAATAAACGTTTCTTTTTTTGTTTAAATTGAGACTTGTGTAACATTTGTTATCATTGTGTCATTTTTATCATGTAAATGGAGGGAGAAAAGGTAATATCGGCTTCAAGAATCGGCCCAAAAAAATCGGCAGCACATATCAGGGGATCGGTTAAGACTGATGTCAAAATAATCGGTAACGGCATTAAAAAAACCTGTATCGGTCGACCACTACACCCAATTAAGACTACCTTTGCTCTTACGACTCTGTGCTTGCACTAAAATCTCTTCACGTATCTCTAATTGGGTGAAGCCATTTTTTGAGTCATCTTCTCTTCAGCCCTTGGGTCCTGCAAGAGTGAAATCGTTGTGTGTGTTGACATTTGAGTGAGAAGGTGCAGACGCTGCGGGTGCTGGGTGGCCTGGTGAACAGGCTACTCAGGATATCACCTTTCTTCCTCCATCTCTGCTAGTGTTTCTCTCTCCGTGTGCCTGTTGTTGATCTAATGCTTGTTACTTCCTACATGCAGGACGTTACATTTTGACATGTCACCACGAGCCGCCTCTCCACGCTCTGCGTCGTGGTATGTGTTTAGGTATGCGTACGAACGAGTGTGAAGGATTGCAAGGAGTGTTATCTGACCAGCAGCGCCACGCCGGCCGGATAATTTATTCCTTCGGCTCTTTTACTTGGCTCACGCTCTATCGTTTCTTTCCTCCTTACTCTCATACTTTGTTTGTCTTCCCTTTCTCTCTCTCTCTCCATCTTTCCTTCTCTGCTATCTTTGTGCCGTTTCCAGTTCTTTGCACCGTGTGTCATGTCAGGCGGGCTGGTGAGGAGGATCCTGGATGTTTATAAAAGAAATATCTGTTGAGCAGAGCGCTGCCCCTGGGGTGGTACAGTACGATGGTTATCTGGACCACACCGGGAGAGGACTGTTCACGAGTGAACTACTGTACTCCACGGTGCTGCACTGTCTCACTTTCTTTGTTTGGACATGAATGGAAAGGAGAGGAATCAACTGGTTGTAAACACAGGAGCTTCCATGCACCATCCCCCTCGCCCTCTCCCCCATTCACATCTCTCTCTGTTTTATACCACTTTTGCTCTCAAACCGCTTGTTGTCTGTGGTGTAATGAAGTTTTAGTAAAAGTGCTCGCTGCAGTGTTTATAGTGAGATTTAATGTAGGCAATGGTGCAGACAGTGGTATAGTTTTATGGGATTTCCTTTCATATAGCACATTGGTGAATTTTGACTGCCGAAGACAATTTATGAAAAGCCTCCATTCACAACAGTCATGGTAAACTACCTGTAATTATGTTCCCATTGTCATATTTTCAATATGTCACCAAAAACAATGTCTCATATCTCCTAATATTAGCATAATGGTAGCAGATGGAAATGTATTGATTTGCATAAATTATTATTTATTTATATTTTGCCAATTTTATGGAAATTATTGCTTAAATTTGGACTACATTTGGTTGGAAACATGACTTGTGAGATTAAGAAGAGTGAAATGTTTTAAATTATTTTGAAGCCATTTTTTTTATCCTTTATTAGATAATTTAAAGCACAGAGATGACAGGAAATTAGGGGAGGTGGGCTATAACATGCAAGGTCCCCATTGCCCCTGGGTTATTAATGCGCATTAACCCATTTAGGCCTAAAACATATCTATTTGATCAAATAATCATCTAGTGATATTCTCAATAGCTTTAAATGATTCCTGGACCCAGAAAATGTAGATTTTGACACCAAGATTGACCTTCTAAGTGGCTTGGAAGATATTCTGGTTCTCATAGACTTTATATGGCTGCCATCTCCGATCCACAATCTTGATGAAGTGGCTCCTACCAAAAATTGAAACCTATAGTGATAGAGAGCACGTGGAAAAAATTTGGTGCTTTTGTCCGGCGTGTCCCCTTTATTTAGCTAAGCCGCCTGACTATTTGGAATAGTGTCGTACACAACTTGAGAAATACAGTTGAGGTCTCGTAATTTTAAGACATTTTAGGGTGGAAATGTTACATGCTTTTAATTTCCCTCTTTCACAATATGATGTAGGCTCTTCATGTAGTGTTCACGTTGTGGCTTAAATGCCATACCCTATGCAATTAAAAGCCTCACTGGTCAGCATAGCAGCATTTTAGTCTACCACAAAAGCAAAGCAGCCTTTTCTCACCAGGAGCTCCAGCCTGCGGCAGCATTAGGACCCAGAGCAGCCGACACAGGAAGTTAGCCTCTCGACTTCAGCAGCCTCGTGCTCAGGGCAGTTCAGATAACTGTCCCGAGCGATCAGTTCAGCTACTGAGACCTTCTGATCTTTAATCAGTACACCTAATCAGACAAATTTCATGCAGTCACCAAGTGATTGGATTGAATTTGGCTGTAAGCCTCATTTTCTGTCAAGCTTGTCAAATCAAGAAAAAACCTACTAAAAACAACACACAAATACACAAACTCACTGCTGACCTGACTCTAATGTTTTGCAGATTATTCCTTGGATATATCTATAAAAAGTCAAACAGAGATCACGGTGACATCAGGAAACATTTAATTATAAAGCTTATCTGTGTGCTAGAATTTTCCCACAGTGACTTACTTTCTCAGGCCAGTTTATTTCGATATTACATTTTTAAAATAGCTCTTAGGTTACAATTTGCTTGTAAAAAAAAAGAGCAACTCAAAGCATTAAATTAGGAAAGAAAAAAGAAAAACAGAAAAGGTCCAGGATGCCATCTGAACATTCTGAACAGTACGTAAGTTTTGCAGAAGATAAAATTCACTTTTACAGAAGCTTTGCAGTGACACAGTTAACAAGGACTATCCTAATTGTACTGGCCTCTGTCTTGAACAAGCCTTAGAGCATGATCACAACGAGATGCATCACAATTGGCGTGGCCACTTCAAAAATGCCACGAGGTCCTTCTGTGGAGCTAACTAGCTAGCTCGCCTATTTTCTGTCTATATCTTCTGTATTCTAACAGCATTATACTCACTAGAGAGATTCTGTTCTGCAACTGCATGCATACATTCACCTATTAGTGTTTGAATAATCATGAAACCTTGAATTATATAGCTTAGCATAATTAAATATGCAGGGTTCGTACGGGTGCTTGAAATCATTGAAAATGCTTGAATTTAAATGTTGTATTTTCAAGGTTTGAAAACATGTTGGATTTTGGATAAAGTGCTTGTAATTGCTTGAAATTCTTACTGTATTTATCTTGCAATCTGACTATACCCATCTATAGACTATAGATAATCATATGTTCAATGTAAAAATAATGAGTAGCCTATCTGAAATGAAGACCGTTCCTCCTAAAAGTGTAATACCATCACTGTTGGTATGGTTCAGTGAAATCTCCCCCTTTTAGTATGTAAGTACTCATCTAAAACATGCAATTTACAACAGGTGTAAGATACTGGAAAAGCTTGAAAATGGACCTTGAAAGTCCTTGAAAAATGCTTGAATTTGACCACTTCTGAAGTGTACGAACCCTAATACGCCTTTTCTCAACATTTATCTACCAGCATCAAAACAGGAAGGAAGTGGAAAAAGTAGTTAAGCCCGCCTCTTGCTTGATTTGATTTGCTGAAGTGTGACATTGACACATGTTGAGACGCTGCGCCTCAAAAGTTGAAAATGTTATAACTTTTGTGCACGACTAAAAGCCTCGAGGAAAACACAACATGTGGTGCAAGAGAGGAGCACAGCCAGGTGTAAGAAACACTATTTACATGATTTCCCCACATCATTATACATTAGTAATCGTCTCTTGCAGAGAGAAATTCGGAAAAAGAGAAATTGTCCATCCAACACTCTTTAACGTGACCCTCAGACATGCTCAGCTTCATGATCACCGCCCTCGTTCCCACCCCGCAGCTAAATTCAGCCTGCTGCATCGTGTGCGTGGTGGTCATGGCATTACGGGACAGTTTGGTGATCTCTCACTCACGATATGCCCCACGCACTGGAACAGTTACAGTTCATTTCAAGCGTGCACACACACACACACACACACACACACACACACACGTCTCTTTCACTGAAATACAGTCTCACCTTTGTGTGCCCGCAGTAAAGAGCTGGCAGTTTTGGGGTTCTCATTAAAGCTCATTATATTCATATTTAGCATTATTAGCCTGGTCAGGAGAGCAGAGAAGGATTAGAGACAGTGAGAGAAAGCTGGAACGGTCAAATCTGTTTTACGACACGGTCCAAGACAAGCTGGGAAGTTCCCCTGCTGATTTTTTTACCCGCTACCAATTCACAGCTCAACTTGAGTACATGTAAATGTCTAGACAGCGACATTAAAAACACAAATATTATCCCTCTCTCCGAACATATGCACGCCAAACTTGTGCTCCGTCACAAACACGCACAGCCGTAGCTTTTTGAGAAATGTGTTACGTGGGCGTACAGAGCACCAAGTGCAGCTCCAAACACTAAGTGGCATATGCAAAGATAAATATTCAAACATGTGCTCATTCACACACACATTTGTCAGCAGCTGCACAATGTGACAGCATGAACTGTTATCATCTGTTGGGCAGAGTGAACGGAAATCAAATTTCCTGCATTATACTTTTTAGATGACTCACACACTCACTCACACAACAGCAACCAGCGGGCGATGGTAATATGCGTGGCGGGGTCGGTCCTGCGGTCCAGTCAGTCTGTCCAGCAGACATCAGCTGTTGATTTTCTCACTGCATGTGTGTATGTGCTTGTGCGTGCAAATTTTTGTTTCACTCTGAATCCATCTGTGTCTGTATTCCTTGTTATAGTTTCCTGCCTGTGTCTGTTTGCAAATGCACAATGGACTAAGTGGGTCAACCTATTCTCATACAACTATTCTCATTTTATGTCTAACAAAAAGTTATGCACCTTTTTTTCGTGCATTATCCTACAAATGTCCAAGCAGTACAGGCGATCACTGCACCTGCACATGCTTTTGCAGAGCAGAACATGTTTAGGCAACAACACGGCTGCATTAATATGATATAATACTGACATCATGACTATTCATCTACTTTAGAGACTAATATTTTTCTTGTTGCACTGTTGCATTTAAATAAAAATCTTTGCATCAAATGCATAATGATGCCAGTTAGCAAAAAAATTGAGTGTTTTTTGTCTTAAAATATACTTTTTTTTAAGTTTTTGGGGTTTGTTGTCCGTAGGCAACATTGTACCATAATGGTGCACAAGTGAAAAAGAAATTTTTTTAAATTAATTTTAACATAATTTATTTAATAAACGTGTAAAAGATTCAGTACCTTCAACAGGGTACAATACATAAAAATTTAATTTTTTTATATTATAAAAGGAACTTTTTTAACCGGTTTCTTAATTGTACCATTGAATCAACAACCCATTGAAATGAATGTCTTGAACAGTCTAAGTGTATGAAACTATCAAAAATGAAGGTTTACTCACTTATCAGTAGGAATATATTTTTTTCCAGATGAAAAAGGGCCAGGAAATGACATTTTGAGTGATTTTTTGTGGTGCAAAACGGCAAAGCTGTTTCCTTAGGAAAAGTCTGCAAAATAGGGTTTCAATATGGCCTCCTGGAGGTCATGTGACCAATTAAAGCATTGCTATTGGTTCCCTATACTCTTCCCTCTTTTTAAAAGTATTGCATCACTCAAAAACATGCATTGTAGAAATTTGGCAGGCCAAAAATGGGGCAACACCGTACCATAGAGGGTTAAACTGCTAAACTTTTGTTTTGTAAATATCTGCTGATTTCTTCCTAAGAGGCAGTGCTGCACGTCCTGGCTCACAATTATGTGTTTTTAAAGAAATTAGAGTGGCATTACTTTTCATAAGTTTAAGTACAATCAGTGAATGAGAACAGTGTGAGTGGTTTAGCCTTTGGGGCTTTGTGTTGTGTGTACATGAAAGTGTTTTAGGGTCATCAAGGGACACTATAATGGAGCTTTTGCAGTCTTGGACAGAACTGTTGTTTCCATTTTGTGGATGAATTCAGATAAAGGGGATTATGTGATGGAGACACTGAGGAATCAGCTCAGCCTCTAACGGGTTTAGATGTTTGTATTTATTACACTCTGGAGGAAATAAAGCAGAACCAATCAGAATTTGTATCACACACCCCGCTGGAATATTTGAGTGTGTGTCGTTTTATGTTTCTGCTACAGAACAGGTGTCCGTCCCACAGGAAAGTGGCCTAAATCCTGTGCACCTGTGTTCTTATGAAGCAAAGGAATTTCTCCTCGGCTTAATCCTCCTGACGATTTTCAGCCCCTTGCTAAATAACTCCTCCTTTTTCTCTCCCACCCCCTTTCTTTTTTTCCATCTCTTCACCATCACCCCCTCCTCTTTTTATTTCTCCCCCTCTTATCCCGTTCTTTCTCTTGTCTCTGTCTTTTCTTTCTTTCCTCAAACTCTCCTTCTTTTCTTCTCTGTCTCCAGGGAATAGCCTCTGTTCTGCAGCGCAGGTCTGACAACGAGGAGTACGTGGAGGTCGGACGCCTCGGACCCTCCGACTACTTCGGTGAGTGGCTCTGGGCCGATGTTTGGCAACACGCACAAAAATACGGTTTTCATGGTTTTATAGTTTGATACAATACTAGTTTGATCGAATACTAGTTTAGAAAAACAAAAACATACTCTATATTTTTGGATGCTACAACAAAAAGAAAAAACAAGTCCCTTTTTACTTCTTTTTTTATTGTCAACAAGACTTTTCTTTCCTGTTTTTTCATTTAAACTCTGATTGTAGATCTGTTTTTATTCAATAGCTTCAGTACTTGAGGTGCTATAATTAACGTGGATCGTGCCGTTTTAAATGCGGCATCGAAATAGTTTTAACCATCGATGCTTTTGACAGGCTTACACAAAAAGCCATTCATAAAAAAAAACAATAACTAGTTTGTATTATATTATTAGCATTCGTAAAAATAAATTATGTAAGTAGAAACACAGAAATTGCAAAGTCAAAAAGCCATAATTGGTTACATTGCCCTGTGGTGTGGCATTATAAGACGTTTTGTCTTAATATTGTGATAGTTTTTAATTCCCATCCAGTGATTTTATGCAATTGGCACTCAAAAAAGGTTTAATCAAATGGATTCTAGAGGATAATGAAAGTGATATGACAATGAAAAAGGTGGAATTATGCTGTAACAAGCAAACTATCATCCAATAAACTATATTGGCATCTGTGATTCAGCCTCTTTAGGGCCTGTTAGTTGTCAGGCTGCTGTGTGCCAAAACAGATCTGCTGCTTCTCACAACACCAAGTCAGTTTTACATTACTAGAAGGCATAAAACTTATTTATTACATGGGAATTCATTACAAGTTCTGAAACTGAATTTGATCCAAATGCTTAGACAACATTGAATGTCAATCATACGCAACACTTACTTACTTCTACTACTTACATACTTGGTGTTTAAATGGTGTTTAAAGGGTTAGTTGGAATTTGGCAAAATCACACAATAACACAAACAAATTAAATAATGGGGGCAGCAGTAGACCAGCAACTCCCGTGTTCTGCAAGTTAAAATTACTGTTTTTAATCAAAGACGTCTGGTCTGCTCAAACAGAGAATTATGGCTTCAGTTACCTGTCACAAAGAGCTTTGTAACGGCAAGGTAAAGCAGTGAAAATACATTTAAATGGTTTATTTATTTTTTTGACTTCTAAAAAACTGTTTGCTGCTGCCCCCAAACCAGGGGCGTGCAGATAAATACAGGACTCTAAACGCTAATACTGGACTGGAATAATAATTGAAAGATATAAACCATTCTAAAAGATTGTAAGAATGGTGTGAACTCCCAAGGCAGCTTTGTGTTTGGTTTGCTTGTATTTGTTTTAATAGTTGCAAAAATTTGTCAATAAAACAACTCTTTGGGAGCTAAACCATAAAACATTGTAATCCTTGACGTTACTCTTACAGTATAATCTCACGTGAGTTAGTTTTACAATCAATAGGAAGTCTATTTTCTTTCAAAATAAAAGTTATCAAAACAGGCTTTTGCATATAGAACTGTATATATATCTTTTATTTTGCCCGTGTATGCATGTTTTTATACAGACTGTAGTATGTATAAAAAATGGGGATGCACCGAATATTCAGTAACCAAATATATTTGGCCGAATATTGAAAAAAAAAGCCACATTCGGTATTCGGTGGAATGAGTGAAAAACAAGGCCGAATATATATATTAAATATTACTTAGTGACTAAGTAGACTTGTGCCAAAAGGACAATAATTAATTTGTTGTGGGTTTATCCACTTTTATGCACTACTTTGTTCTTTTGGGAATGCAATTCTATTCAAATATTCAAATGTCTTATTAAATAAACATTTATTTTGTTTGAAGATCATGTCTAAGAATGTATTTTATTCATGCACTATTTTTAAAATAATAATAATTTTTATTTGGCTTCAGCCAAAAATTTGCTATTCGGTGCATCCCTAATAAAAAACTAGCGATTGATCGATTAATTGATCTTTAACGTTATAGGAGTTGGCAGGTTTCATCCAAACGCCCATCCCCAGTATGTAATACACTCACTGTGGCTAATTCACCTGACAATCCCACTACAATACCTTCTCCCTCCTCCTCCTCCTCCTCCAGGTGAGATCGCCCTGCTGTTGAACCGTCCCAGGGCGGCCACTGTAGTCGCTCGCGGCCCGCTCAAGTGTGTGAAGCTGGACCGGCCCCGCTTTGAGCGCGTGCTGGGGCCCTGCTCGGAGATCCTCAAGAGGAACATCCAGAGATACAACAGCTTCATCTCCCTCACCGTGTGACATGTCGGCCCCATCAGGGCCCCACCAGCAGGGGTGGGCATCATCAGCATCAGAGTTTGGGTCCGTGGGTGGGAAGAGGCGAGGATGCTGGGTAAAGGAAATGGGTTTTACATCCACAACTACAGGGCGCTCATTTCCTGCCTTTTTTTTTTTCCATTTTGCGCGTTTCTTTTCTTTTGATCTTGTGCACTTTGACTTGACCTGTGCTGTCACGTAGCTTTATGTCCAAACCAACATGCAGGGGTGTAAAAATCAGAGCGAGGATCATTAAACTCATTATGTACTGTAAATGAGTCATATACACAGTGTAGCAACTGTGTATGATGCATGCTTCTAGACTGACAGAGAATGGGTTTGCACTTTCATGAATTTATGAAGGCTACGGGTGAATTCAGGAAATAAGACGGAAGTAAAGTCATGTTTACGTACAGCGGGAGGAAGTGAGTACACATTTCTTTTTTTTCGCTGGTTGTCGTTTGCCTTTTTTTTTCCACTTCTGGGTTTCGTGGTGGTTTCTAGGTCGTATCAGACCCGCACTACACAGACCTCTGTTCCCCTAATAGTAGCTGTAGAGATAGGAAGAAAACTACATTCTGGGCTATTTCAATTCTTAGTGCTTCTTAGGTGTGCTTTTACAGCTATTATCAGTTTGGGGGTTTGTTAGAGGCAGTGATTTTAATATTATGTGGCAGCCAAATTAATAAACAAGTTGCTTTTTTCTCAAGAAATCCTCTCTGTCCTGATATTCCCTGAAGTGGCTCAGTCTGATCTGTGAGCTGTGGGATTCCAAAGGAGCAGTAGTGTTATCAGTCCGGTCCACATACACACAAACAAGTGTGAAGCACACTGACATGCAACACACAACTATACTGTATATGCTTACACTGTCTCAGGACTATACGAATCCTCAACGCACAGACACGGACGCACACGTCTTTCCTGATGCTTTTTTGAAAGCTGATTTTGTTCCATGTTAAACTGCTAGATGAAAGCTTTTGCACCACTTTAGAGTTTGTAACGTTGGGTCAATACTGAAGTTTGATTTAGCTGTTTTTAAGACATGACTTGTATGTTATAAATATATAAAAGAAATGAATAAAAATATACTTCTGTTGCTTTCCTTTGATCTACTGTAATCTGTCGAAGTTGCACAACCGACCCAGCGACTGATGTTGTATAAAATGGGACCTTATGAAAAGAAAGTTTCTATATTCTCTCTCTCTGTATGTCTTTCTTTCAACTATCAAACCATCTTGAGCAAATAAAGATAAGCTTCTGAAATCCTCTTGGTTTGAGTCGTTGTTTTTTATCAGCCCCTCCTTGTCCCTTGTGTAAACGTGACTCTTTATCACATATTTTCTCCTCTCTTCTTTCCTTTATCTCCTCTCATGCCCACACCTTACCTCCCCTAAACGTTTTATCTCTATTAATCTCCCTCGTCTATCTCTAAAGTGTAAACTCTCGTCTTAAATCACACTTTTCACATTTCTTCCTACGGGTTCCTCCTCTCCATCCCGGCCTCCCTTCCACTCTCCCCTGCTCTCCATCCTTCTCACAGTAAGCCGAGTGTCAGTCATCCGTCAGTCGGAGCTGTCAGAGCTCCTCCCAGCCAGTTTACACCACAGTGGACTAAAACCTCTACAGCTTTGACACATTCCTCTTCATCTTAATGCCCACTAAATCAACTAAGGAATGTGCCCCCAGCTCGCCGACATTGAGTTTAGCACCCCGCACACATACAGAGACGCTCACACCTACAACTCCATTACTTTGGAAATACACACTAATACACATGAACTCACAAACACACATCTGCAAGGCTGGTGTTGGGGTTTGATTTCTATCATGAAAACATCACGTCCAATCATGTTAGTTAAAGGCATTCTATCCTGGATCAACAAAAGTGGAAACAAACCCCAAATTCACTCTCATTTTTGGAATGAGCTATGTCTGTTTGGCGTTTCACCTTTCTGTATGTGTATTTTCTGCACTGTCCACCATTTTCGTAGCTTCATACCCAAAAGATGACACCAAGAAATGTCCCGAACGCAGCAAAAAAAGACAGTGCAGGCAGAGGGCAGGGTACCCTTTAACATAAATAACAAAGTTTCAGACTATGCGTAACATATTAAAGGTATACTGTGCAGGATATTTCTCAAAACAATGTATGTAACAATGAAAAACGCCAAGCAGACAAATTCCTAGAGGTGTGAATCACCAGAGGCCCCACAATATGATTTTATCCCGATACATGGGTGATTATTATTGCGATATGGTGAGTATTGTGATACAATAAAATATGATTTCACTGTTTAACTGTATTTTTTGTCCACAAAATTAAATTAAATCCTTTGAGAATAAGTTACAATTCCTTCACAGTATGCCTGAGAGATAGCAGGTATTTGTAGATACCCAAAAGGAGGATGAATTGTGGAAAAATATATCAAATTTTATATGGCTGTAGGTTCTAGAAAAAAGCAAATACGTGGACCGTGCGTTGTGATTGTTTCTATTTCCAAGGTCAAGAATGAACGTTTTAGTGCTTTGGATGCAATCGTAAGTAGGGATGCACGATATTTATCTGCACATTATTGGTATCGGAAAATGAACTATCGGACATCGGCCAACACGCCGATATCCGCCGATATAATAAAGTAATGAAATAATGGGGTGCACATCACCTCTCTGTTGCACCTTGTTTATAGCTCCTAGAATTGTGCAGTGTTGTCTGAGCCCTCCTATTTATTTATGTTGTGATTAGGGACTGAAGCTGCTTATATTTTTTGTACTTATTGTGATTTTGTTTGCACAGTGCAGATTGAGTCGTCACATATTGGGCTCCTGTTTTAAGTTAAATTTGAATTGAAGCAGCAGTCTGTAAGGTACTTGTAGTTTTATTCAATGTGGGTTTAATTGCTGTACAGCTGCACTTTTCACATGTTCCCAGTGAACACAGGTTATGTTTACTTATTATGTCAATTGGGGAATTGGCCAAATTTGCCCTGATTGTGGGTATTAGTTGTGCGGGAAAAAATATCGGTATCGGTAATCGGCTAAATGAGTAGTAAAAAAATCGGCATATTGGATAACGGCCAAAAATCCAATATCGTGCATCCCTAATCGTAACAGATAGTGAGCTCCCATGTCAAAAGATCAACCAAGCATCATCAGTGGGTGGAGTTTGTGTGGACGGATTGACTCCATTCACAGTAAAGGCTTGTAAGTGGACCTTGAGCTGGGATTGTTTTGTCAAACAACCACCATGTACGTCTCTCCCGTAGAAAGCCTTTTTCATAACACAGGTAACATCAGAATGACAACTCAACCTGAGCTGACCTGTGTGTGTGTGTGTGTGTGTGTGTGTGTGTGTGTGTGTTAGTGTGTGTCCACAGCACCTGATTAGGCAGGGCCATTACTGGGTGGGCTAGCTGAGGACAAAACTTGGCAGTGTCGCATGAGCAGTAAGATGAAGCCTTGATACCATGGCAATGTGCCAACCAAACACACACACTTTCACACACTCTTTTACCAACTTTTAATTCAGGTCAGTCAGTTCAGTGTTTGGGTCCTTTATGCTTTCATAGTCCCATAATCCGTCCGAGGCCAAAAACATTTCACCAGCGAAGCAACATGAGTTCAGGTAACTGGACTTTCACACTGAAAGCAACATGATCATCAGGTAAGAGGAGCTCAGCCATCAATGTCAACAACGAGCAATTAAAAATGACTTTTTTTTTATAGGAATTATTTCTCAAAAAATGTCTGCAAAGTTAAAGATCTCAGATTTTCTTCACCTTAAGATGAAGCACTGCAAAGAGTTGCTCTGAGATCGTCTAATGTCGACCAAAAGAAATCAGGTTTTCTTTGAATTGAATGGCCGTTATCAGCTGAAAAATAATGTTCTATGTTGTGACAATGCTATGGTTAAAGTGTCATTACGCATGCAAAAAAAAAATACTCGGTTGGGTTAAGTGACTTGACTTGCATTAACTAAGGACTCAACTTCCATAACCTGTTACCAAAATTGACTCAAATTACCTGGGATTTGCTTGAGAAGTTTGGATTGCGAGAAGCATCTTCCTTGGTGAAACTGGTTTAAGACCAGAGCATATTTGGTGGAAAACAATTACAGAATTGAACATGGTTTTGTTTTTAAATAAAGGATCTGCATTTTATGGTCTTATACTGTATGTCAGTGGTTTTCCAAGTCACACCAAAGTGCAAGCCAAAATCTCAAGGCACGCCTGTATTCATATAACTCTTTCAGTACTACTTCCAGTAGTCACGTCGACCTCATAACTACTTCACTTCCAGCATTTATTTACTGTTCAAACTGTCTTCTATAAAGCCTTACCAGCAACCATATGTTTATGTATAATTATGTGTTGTTGTTTTTCTAATGCTCTGCAATATGGGCCACTTGACCAAAGTCTCATATGGGTCATTATTGGTGGTTTAAGCAGGTGCAACTGATTACAATCAGCCAAGCCACAGCGCCTCCATCTAAGTTGGTAGAGCAGGTTGCCCACCGATCGGAGGGTTGGTGGTTCGATCCCTGACCATGGCAGCCTACATGTCGAAGTATCATTACCATTTAGGGTAGCCTCTGCCACCAGTATGAATGTGTGTGTGAATGAGCGCAGTCTAGTGTAAAGCGACTAGAAAAGCACTATATAAGTGCAGGTCCATAACTGTTTTTGTGCTAAAGCGAAACAACCTGTGACCTCTTGACAACATTAACCACGCGTTTAAAATAGCAGTTAATACAAACAGGTATGATGACACAATGATCTGCTGCTGCCAGTAGCAGGCACTCATTTTGGAAATACTGCTATGAGCCATTAATAGTGTATGGTTTCACAAAATTCCATGGCACACCTGGATTGTCTCACAGCATACCATTTGGGAACCACTGCTGTATGTAGTGGTAGAACTTAAGCCGCTCACGACTACACATTGTGTTTTTCTAGTTGTTATGAGATTAAGCATATGTTTTTCCATTGATAGCTCATAGCAAGCTTCTTACTCATCGCTCTGTGCCTCTCTTCACTCTCATTCAGTACAAAACAGAAGCGGCCCATGAGAGGAGGGAAGCAACAGTAGCAGGGACTCAGGAGGATGAATGACCCCAACTGCACCTCCATCTCCTCTATTCCCTCCATCCCTTTTTTGTTGCTTGGCTCTACTACAACTTCCAGCTACTCCCACAACTGAGTATGCTCGGTCCAAGACTCCTGTGCATTTTGTTGTCCAAACAAACAAGAGCCCAGAGTCGGTGAGCTGGTGGGGAGGAGTAGAAGGAGGAGACGGAAAGGACTCAGAGGATAAAGACAGAGGCGGAGGAGTCGATGAGCACACAGGAGGAGGAGGAGGAATGTAAAGAATTGCTACGCCAGCTACTGGACCTCGAACATGGTTTCCTTTGGTTTTTAGATGCACTCCGAGTGGTGTGAAGTCCACTGAGAACCACGGAGATACATTTTAAAGAATTTATCCCAGCATGGGAACATTTAGCCTCCTCGTTTACAGGATGGCTTCCTAAGTGCATCCCTCCAAATTCCACATTTTATATATAAGGGTTGCCAAAATTTTACAAGATAAGATGGCTGGGAGTGATTTAGTATGAGTGTGTGTGTGTGTGCTTGTTGCATCCCATGGCCAGACATAGCCACCCATGATCTCATGAGAGGATGTTTTATTTGGTGCTGCATATTTAGATCTGGCACAGTGAGTGTAGCCCCTGGGCGTGCGACCCTCAACCCCCCTCTCTCTCCCTGATTCTCTCTCTTTTGTTTCCTGTCCTCTTCTCCTTCTCTCTGTGTTCCCATAGCCACCATCTCTGCTGCCTTATATCCCTTGTCTGGGGAGATCCAGGCTAATTAAAATGCCTGCCAACACTAGGCTACAACCTCCATTGATTCTGGCTGCCTTCTCCCTCCTCCATGATCCCTACACCCTGGTGGGAAAAAAAATCAACCCCCAACCGCCTGCGCTAATGACCGGAGCCTTTGATACGCAGCTCTTTTCTCGTCTAATATATCGGGTGTGGCGACCTGACTGTGCCATGGTTCAGATGGCTGGGTTGAAGCTCTCGGTTCAGGGGCATCTCATCTCTGCCTCGTCCCCAATTCTGCTGCTCTGATTCTCAGCTCTAATCGCGACCTTCCCGGGTCAAAGGTCAGCACCCAGGCCTGGCCACAGGTGATTGAGCAATCGGAGGCTGATGGGATTGAGAGGTTAGGGATGAGAGGGGGTGTCGAGCCAGGGTCAGGGGGAGAAGGAGAGTCAAAAATTGGGTCAGGAGATCATCACAAGGTCCGGCTCAGTCTAATAGCAGTCTACACAGTGACGACAGAATGGCTTGGTGGTCAGTGTCAGGGTCCGATCATTCTCAGCATCCTGACTGATGGGCTACTGCGCATGTGCAACTCTCAAGGTGGCTCACTTGTTAGCTACTTCCATCTTCAGCTTAGCATTTAGTTAGCAAACTGGTTAACATTGACTTAACAGTTTGACATCTTTATGAAGCATTCCTTTCATGAGAAATTTAATGTGTATGAGAATGGAGAACACCCATTTCTGACTGGGCAAGATTAGCGTCACATTGTCATTGCACCTCTTTTTTGCCAAAGTTTTGTTAAATTATTAACATTATTTACATTCGTTTTTTTCCGGAGCTGAAGATGGAAGTAGCTGACTACCCTCTAATCCAGGGGTGGGCAATTCATTTTCCCAAAGGGGCCACATGAGATGCTGTAAACCAATACTCTAAAATTAAAAAAATCTGCTCAATATGAATTTCATTGCTTTATAAAATGCAGTAAATTATATGGTTTTAGAGCTGTTAGTGTTAAGAATATATGTTATGAAAAGATTATGTTAATGTGGAGTTAGTCAAATATAGCAGTAAAAAAATTGAAAATTGAAAACCATTCAAACCACAAAAACAATATACAGCATGTATTTTATGCAGCAAACAAACAATTTATTCACCCTGTGCAAAAAGAAAAGTGTTTCTTCACAAGATAAAACTGTGCAGGTGCTTATGCATGCACGCACATAGGTAAATCACCTTTAAAATAAAAGCACTGTGGTTGTATTGATTTCTAATTTCGGGGTAACCTCACGCGGGCCGGAAAGGGACAGCCAACAGGCCGGATGTGGCCCCCAGGCCACCTAATGCCCAGGTCTGCTCTTATCTGTATTGAGAGTTGCACATGTGTAGTACTGACCAGGCAGCTGGGATGGATTGGGTACTGACATTTAGTTATGGTTTTCCTAGAGCAAACCAAAACAAACAAAGAAAAAAGTACCAATCTAGCATTGCACCCATTGCAAAGTATAACAATCACCAGAGATACAGTGTTAATCCCAAACTCTTCTTTCTTGTCAAAACTACACCTACATTACCCACAATGCAACTCAAGCAGAGATAGGGAGCGAGCTTCGGAGGTCTGGTAAGATCCCTTCTTTCTAACCCCACACCTCAAGTTTTTATTCATTCTCAAACTTCCAACCTTCACAAGTGGCATCACTTGAGGCAATTTATCAGATTTTCTGCAGCTCCCTCTGGAGCCACAAAAAGCTTTATACAACTTTCTTCACATGTGCAGTAAAAATTGCCGCCATTCCCCTTCACTTGTCAACCATCTTTCTAGTTAAAGTAACAGTCATAAGCCATTCATTCATTCATTCATTCATTCATTCATTGTCCTTAACCGAATATCCACACTCAGGTGTCGGAGGGCTGAAGCCTATACCAGCCGACATTGGGCGAGAGGGCGGGGTTCACCTGTTGGCTTATGACATGGAGTCATAAGCCAGTTCTAGTGATAAAAAAGATTGTTCCACTAACTGCCGCTGTCTGTACAGGGACAGGTCCTTTGCCTTTTCATTGGCAGAAGGAACCAGCCGACCGCCTTAGAGAAAAGAAAGGAGAACGAGAGAAAGCAAGAAATGAACAAGGGGAGGAGATATCATCTGTTTGTTTTTCTGCTTTTCTTTCCCAAGCTTGTTATCGTTCCTCATTTCCTGCTGGACGACAAGTAAATAATTCACATGTATACATGTACCAACACTGAGCTCAGGCCTCCCTGACTCGCCTCAATTTTTGGCCTCAGTTTCAAAGCTATTCCCAGCAAACGCAGCCTTGGTGACTCGCCTTCGAACGACGTGTAGAAACAACAAACAAAAGACTGAAATGTTCTCCCAATATTCTGCATGCTCAAGAGGAAAAAAGGGTGAGTAGCATTTTTCTGAGTGAGATATTCCATCATGCACATGACTCTGCAATCTCCTGCCCACGTTGCCCAACGCAGCACAATCCATCTCTTCACTTCGACTCTGACTTCACTCCCTGGGGAGGCAGCTCGGCAATTGTCTCAATTGTTCCTTTTATTCAGAGCCTCCTACTCTCAGAGGAACCGTTAGGGTTTTGTGTGCAGATCATAAAAGTAGTCGAACTCTGTACTAATCACATTAGGAAGATGAAGGAATGCAATGACGAAAAGTCCCCGTTGGACTGTTAAGGAAGTGGTCTCAGATAATGTTAATAGAGCATTAGCTTTGAGGCATTTTAGATGAATGATTTGCTTCAGACTCTTAAAGCAACTTGTGTTTCTAAATCAGTTGTTAGCTTTTCAGATGCGATGCTCAGATTTGCACTGGGTGTATTGACATTCTTCAATATCTGGGTAAGAATTGGCCTCTTCCCCAGGAATTACAAAGGCGTCTGGGTCTATTAGATGTTAGCGCTTCACTAAGTCTACCCTCACATCACAGAGGATTCACCTCATCCCCCAAATCACAGCCACTCACTGCAGGTGTGCAAAGTCACAAGGCAAAGGCTGTCAAGTGTCTACTGATTTTCAGGCCACCCCAGACATCCACAACCCTCCAGCCCCCCCTGAAGGACCCCCAAATCCCTTCAGTGTCCCAGCTGTACCGTGAGCAATGCCCCTGGGCTGAGGCAATGGCTGGGGAGCAGAGTCCACAGGGGTGACCCGGCTCTCCCTAAACCCTGAAGGAATGTGTGGATTTGAGTGAGTGCTGTAACCAGAGAGCACTCTCTCCTATCTTTAAGCCCATAATGGAGCCACTTCCTGTTGATAATCAGTTTGTTGTGATCTCCCTTTGCCTTGGGATTTTGACACTTCATCTTGAGTCCTAGGAGAGGAGGAGGCGGAGAGGTGTTATTATGGTTCTGGTCTGTGTACCATAATGACAGTATGGGTTGGCATCAAAGGCTTGGGGACCAAAAAAAGTTATTTTTTCCAATTTGAGTCCTAGATCCTACAGCAAACCCCTGCTATGCACAAACACACACACGTGCATGCATCCAAACATCGACCAATGTGTCACTCTTACAGGCATCGATCGCTTGACATAAAACAAGTATGGGGCTCTCAGGAGTTCCTCGAGGGTAAAGCAGATTAGGGCTGGCAACAAATATTCTACATTTGAATATGTATTTCAATTGTTTAAAAAAAAAAAAAAAACAGACACCCAAACATAAAAATTAAAAAAGAGCAACACTACCGCAACGGCTGTGTTCATGAATTTACTGTTTATCATTTTTAGATAGCTAGCGCACCACATGATCACTCTGTCTCACCACCACTGGCAGACGCCTTCAGAATGAAAAGTCGTGCTGTCAGTTGGACATCCCTTCGGGACGTTCTAGCAACATTGACATATGTTGTTGCCACAAGGGACATATTTACCTATTTTGCTAAAATATATGTACACAACTTGCATTGAACAGTTTTACACATCATTATAAAAATGAAAAAAACTTAAATAATACGCCAAAATCTCTCCAAGTCTCCAACTCTGGCCTCCCAGGTGCAAGTCTTGTCTTTTACCCAGGGACCCATTCCCACTGATAATCATACTGTTTAACTAACTTTTTCACAAAAACTTCACAGCCTGGATAATGATGTTTTGCTCTTTACAACAGGCTTGCAACAATAAGACTATTTACTATTTTGCATGTAGGTATGCTACAGGGTTAAAGTCTTCACTCATCTGGTTATAGCCATATGTTTGAACTAAAACTAGCAAACTCACACTAAAAACTGAGTGAATTTGAAGACAAAAATTCACAACGAAATTAAAACTAAGACTAATAAAAAATCCAAAACTATTTTAACCTTGTGGAGGAACCATTAAAAAAATAAAGGATAAAGTAGGTTCATTTTACTCATTTAGTAGCAGGCTAGTTTTTTGTTGTTTTTTTAAAATAATTTTTTGGGCATTTTATAGCTTTATTGATGGAGAGATATTTTGAGGGAAAGTGCTCCGAGCCGGATTCGAACCCGCCCACTCACGAGGACTGAGCCTCTATAATATGCTCTACCAGGTGTGCCACCGGAGACGCAAGTAGCAGGCTAGTTAGCTAGTTAGCTTGTTAGCTTCTCAGTTCTCACTCTAGCATATCCTAACCGGGCGTCCCAGTTTGAAGCTGACTGCCCCAAGTCAAGACAAACATAGGTACAACACTAAAATGTCCCTTTTTCCCCCTCCAACATTCACCAGCAAATTGTGCAGGTTTTCACCACGAGTGGGCGCAGACTAGCCCCCGTCCAGAGGATAAACAACACGTGGCTTACCGGTAACGTTATCCTGCAGCTGCTCTTCTTCAGACACCACGTCTACTCAGAACCGATGGGGAAACAACTGTACTGGGAAATCCACTTGCTTCAGTGAAGGTACCGGTGTGCAACATTTTGCAGCAACCTCCCTGAGTTCACGTAAACAACGGACGGTAAACCGTTTGGGCAGCGGCAGATTTCAAGGTGCGTTCAAGTGTATCCCGTAAACTCCGAAGAACTCAAACTGTTGCTAGAGTATCCTGCCACCTGTGGGCCTTTAAAAAAAAAAAAATTAACACACTTGATACCAGCCCACCTTTTTTATTTAAAACATAAAAATATAAACATAAAATCAGTCATCTTTAGGAAGAGGTTCTTTAGTCTGACAATGCCATGACCTCACACAAACCTATGTGTTTTTGTTATAGGGAATATTCAAACTCCATTTTTGGTCCATTTTGACAGCCCTACTGCAGACTGGGATGTGTGCTGGGTTTTTTTCCCTTTTCCCCTTTTTTTCTTGTTATTTGTCAAATAAAGGCAAGAACAGCAAGGGAAAAAAGAATGGCGGTCTTGCTAACTCCATCCTGTCTTCTCATTTTTTCCCTTTCTTTCTCTTACTCTCTCTCTCACTGACAAACATCTCTCAGTGCTGGATCTGGCACTGCTTTTATGGCCTCCAATAATAACACCAACAATAAAAGAGCCAAAAACCTGCTGTAATTATTTTTTAAAAGCAGCAATAGTGTTTCTTCCAGAGGAGCTAGCTGGGAGCTCGTTGGGGTAGGGGGCTCACATTACCACTGTTAATCGTTACCACGATGCGTGCAAAATAGCATCACGGTACGGCCCATAAACTAGGTAGGGCTTCTCTCCTGGAGGTTAAGTGCTTTTTCTTAGTTAGCTGTGGTTGCTATAGGAATGGTGCTATGTTGAGGAAAATCTCAAACACAGTTCGTGGCCCTGCTTTATGTCATAGCACACCTCCAGCCGTACTGGGCCCTGGGGCTGATGCCGAATGGTGAGTAACCAGGTGCAACAAAGTGGATTCTCTAACTGGTCGTAATCACCTTTTAATCCATGGGTTTCCTTTCAGTTGTGTCTTTTCCTTCAAATCCTTGCAAACCTTCCTCATCTCCTCACTCCATCTCTCCTCCTCCCTCCATCCAAGTCTTTCCTCTTCATCTCTGTCACGAAGCAGAGAAATCTCCCCTTAATCTCCCCGATACAGAACCTCTACCCCCCAACATGCACACATCATCACGGCCGCCACTAGTTTCCCCATCTCATGGTCCCTGCACCATGAGCGGGGCTAGTGAAAGACAAGAGGAGAAAGAAGGGTAAATAAAGAAGTGAAAGCCCCATCTGACATGCCAATTGGTGTAATTATGGGCTTATAGGCTCCTAATACATTTCTGAGAACAGCTTTGTGCTCCCCCTCTGAGAGCTGAGCTTTCCTGTCATGTCATAAAGACAACTTGTCGTTGGACCTGTGAGTGATCCATTTTCCTTATGATATGTTTCATTTATTAGTATTCATATAAGACTCTCTCATGCAGTGGCGGTTCTAGACCAGTTTTACTGTGGGGGCCAAGCAGGGGCCAGTGTTTAATCGGAGGGGCCCATTAAAAAACAGCAAAGATTATATTTAAGCATTCAAAACCTTTATTTTAGCTCATTTAAAAATCTCATTGAAGTATATTTCGAAGATACAAATACACTGATTGAATCAATGAGACTTACCAGCAATAATTATTTTTGCACGACAATGACATTTCTCATTTTTGTGCACAATTACTTTTTTTATTTTGAAAGTGCAGAATAGTGAGAATGATCTTTTTTTATATATATACACAAGCTTTTATTGCACAATTAAACGATTATATAATGGACACATTCTGGGTTCCTTTTGTGCACGATGAGATATTGTTTGAACAGAAAATAGGTAAGAATTGTTCCGTCGTTCATCGTTATAAATTGATCATTTAAATATTAATTTGACACAGGGGCCACAGCAGGGGCCAAGAGCTTCTTCACAGCGGCAGTGGCCCCTGTAGGCCCCTGTAGGCCCCTGTGTAGAACCGCCACTGCTCTCATGGACCCCACATCTACTGCTTCACTCCTGATATTAGTTACTTGCTATTTGTTTGGATGACTTCCTCTGCTAGTCAAAGCCATTTTTTTCCGCTTAGCATTGATGCATAATCCTATAAACTCTCATGTGTTTATTATGAGTATGTCCCTGTATATGTTTCATTCTTTAATGTCCTTTTTTGAGGGCCAGATTCATGTAAGGCAATACCAGTCAGCTATTTTCCCATTGGCACCAACAGAAAGTGTACATTTGTGCCACTTTAATGTCTGAGCGCTACACATAGACCTTGAATTTTCCTCCATCCCCTTGGGACCGCAGTGAGACAGGGCAGCTCTGTCTCCCTCTGTCCTTTCCATGTCGTCCTGTTCCGCCTTTGATGTCCCCCTGCCAAGAGTCTGATTTGTGGGTTAGCCGTGTCCTCCCCTACTAGCCTCCGAACCCACAGAACATGGGGACGCAGTGGGAGTTCCCAGTGTTTTGGGGGAGTTGAAGTGGAGAGAGGAAGGGGGGGAGGTTGGGTCAGACCACCACAGAGCCGGGGAGACCCCTGTCTTCCTCCTCGCCGGTTCCCACCGCTCCCAACACGGCACACACATGTTGAAAAGGTCACGTCTTGATAGACAACAGAGCACCGGCAATTACGCTGCTATTTCTCAGTGGCTGGAAGTCCCCCGTTTTCTGTGTGTGTGTGCAGAGAGAGCACGTTTTTTTTTTGTTCATAGAGAATAAAGAGGCAGTGTTTTAAGGGGAAAATGAACTGGGACAGGGGGAACTGCATGTAAGGACTTGTGCATGTAAGGAATTGCTTCATGTCTGTCTGTCCGTCCATTTGTGGAAATTGGAGAATGCACATGAGAGAGTGCAGGTGTGTGAGTGTTAGTGCATAAGCTTGTCTGTTCTGTGTGTAGTCCCACATTTACAGCATATGTGTGTGTTTGTTCATACCTGAGCTGCAAGTCTATTTTCAAAATGTCCTTTCAACATCTGGAGCTGAGGCTTGCTGTTTGCAGCATCCTCCTTACAGTCGTGGTCAGAGGCTGCTGTCAGGAGTCCATCCCTGACCTCAATGATGGGGTCAGACCTTGGAGCCGACAGGAACTGGATGCTGAGGTTGCAGGGAGCGTGCAAAAACACACACACTCGGATTTCTTCCAGCGCGTTCCCAGTATTTTCTCTCTTCGGTGTCATTTCTCCTTCACACCGAACGCCTATTTCTAGCTCTCTAAGGATGGCTTTCATGCAGAGGTACAGAGTGAAAAAGTCAAGGCAGAGTTATGACAAGAGCAGACCGCAGTTTGACAGATCTGGAGATCACACGGAGAGGATGCCGCGGTCCCTTAACAACTGAAGTGTGCTGCTGTAATGTATAATGTGTTGCAGCTGGAACTTTGCCCTGCATACCTTGTACCACCAGCTTTGTGCACTTATGTGTGCATGTGGCGTAATTTTTTTTACCCCAGAGGTGGACTCGACTATGCAGTTGTGACTTATGAAAGAGCAGTTTGGGCATTGTGCCCCCTGAATGCCTGCACACCTAAATGAAAAGGGGTCCAGAGGGGTGCTTAGAGGCCCCACAGAGCACTTCATTCAGGTTGCTATGCATGTTAGAGAGATGAAGGCCTGTAAATGGCTGCCAGTAATCGTCCCTATAAAAGAGCAGCTGCGGCCAGTTGTAAGTATGGCTGCTGTACTTGGCCTCCCTCCACTGCTTAATATTCAGGTGAACAAGCAGCGAGAGTGTGTGTTTGACCCTTTCTCAGTGTGAATGTGTGTATGTGCGGCTGCTTGTTTACGTGTGTAGAGGTTGCCCTGGATATGCACTCTGCTCTGGATAATTTCCAAGTCCAATCTATATCGCTACCAGCCTCTGGAATGTACCTTTGCTCCTGGGAAACTTCACCTGAATTACTTACCCCTGTGAGTGTGAGTGTGTATGTGTGTGTGTGTGTGTGCATGAGTAACCCAACCATAAATGTTACCGCTGTTTCTAATGGGCCTATTACAGGACACGAGCTCGTGTCAAATAACACACGGCTCCACACTAAAGACATCAACACAAACCACTAATGGAATCAACTTTGTCATCATAGACACTGATGAGCTAGTTAGGGCTTTAGTTAGCACGGGCTAATTCTACCCTGAGGAGCAGGGAGGAGATCACTCAGTAGTCTGCAAAGGACCTGCTGCTTGTGTCCGTGACTCATGCATGCTCGTGATACGGCTGGGTGGTGCTTGGGGAGACACCAGGTTAAGATCTGTGTTTGTTTCTCTGTTGCAAGGCAATCCACACTGTAATCCACTTGGTCTTTGACATTATGAGGCGTCATAGAACGGGGATGCCCAGTGGAAAATGTGTAATCGCTTTCACTGGAAACAGGGCCGTTGCAGGTATCGTAACTTGTGAATATGCAGCTATCAGCGTTGAGTTTCTATTGTCAGCTATCTTTTTATGGTTCCCCAGCACACTGAAGTGTGAGATTCTCTGCTTTCATTGCAGGGTCAGAGTTCAGCCGCACTGGGATCAAGTTGAGATTGGGTTATGGATGATAATGTGAACACTTACTGTACTGAGATAGCAGGTCCTGCGCTTTGATCCAATGAGACTGTGATCAGTAGAAAACTCCTGGGTATTTTCTTAAAAATATTTAAAAGCCTTCATTGTAATGACATCGTCATGTTTGACCCAAAATCAAGCCAAAAAAAAGGTTTTGACTCAAGCTTGATGCCAAAAAGTGTGTTTGTTTTAAGGTCTAACTTGACTATGTCATTACAGTAAAGGCATTTTAATTGTTTCAAGAGTTCCTTGGATTTTTCTTGTGATTTTTGGCTACATGTATCATCCAAAAAACAGCTCAAACTAACTCAATTTGAGTCCAAGAGGTGCTCCTACCCAACCTTTTTTTTAATTTCTAAAACATTTAAGAAGTATCATAGTATGGGTAATTAAAGAATATGATAGAAGAGATATTTAAGCACATTTTGGCAGAGGGTATATTAAAGGACTTGATTCACCAATACTGACCTCAGGGTCCTTATTTGGGCATGGATAATGATTAAATGCCTGTATTTATCATTCATTTTATTGTTAAAGTTTGGATCGGGGGCAGCTCTTTCTATTATTTATATATTCTATTTTATGGATTCTTTATCCCTAAGTAGGGTATATTTTATTTTATAGTATTTATATGTAGGATTTTGCCAATAAAACAAACAAAAATGATTAACCAGCCAAATAATTAGATGGAAGAGTGCGTCATGAAAAGTCCAGAGTTTGCTGTTTATAACATAGAGCAAACTAAGATCATTTAATTACGAATGAATATTTGACTTTCATCTTTATTTTATTTTTTTCTGACTTTAAAACTGATCTTAAACGAAGCTCAACTGCAACTCACCCAAAATAACTTCTGTCCCAGCTTCAAGATCGAGACTCTGAAGCAATCACTACATTTTATAATGGAAATAGATGATAAGAACACACAGACTAAAAGGAACGCTTCACTTCCCCAAAGGCAATGCAACTCATATCCACCACATTCTTAAAAAATGTCCCCCCTTTTTCCTACGCTTCTCTCACTGGGAAATATGTGTGGCCTTAGGGGGAAACGGGAGTCATCACCTCACTCGGAGAGCGTCCTCTCCGCAGCGTCTTTATGGCTCGATTTACTGTGCACCAGCATCTATAAAACCATTTAATGGGGTTAATGTTGTTAGGTACACAGACCTCAGTTGCCAGTAAACATGTTGCCTAATAGTTTATACAGAAAAAGAAGGAGGGAGAGAGAATGATTTTCTAGTCTTATGGTTGAATTTCTTCTTCTACCCCTACATTGCCTACATTTTCTCTCTATACACTGCAAAAACTGAAATCTAAGTAAGATGAAATATCTTTGATCAAGGGGATATTACTTATTTTTTTGTCTGATAAGATATTTCTTCTTAGTAAGCAGTTTTTATTTTAGACTGTTTCACTTGTTTGATATAAAGATTCCACGGCTTTTGCTTTATTTCAAGAATTTTAAGAAAAGTATTCTACATACAGATAAAAATCTTTGTAACTGTACTTCATTAGAATCAAGAAAAATGCACTTGTTATTAGTTAGAATAAACTAATTCTAAGGTATTTGTGGGTTCATTGAGATTAGATATTTTTACTTGTTTTGAAAGTCTTGACACGCCAAATTTTCTTGTTCCATTGGCAGATAATTTTGCTATCTTTAAGCAAAATAAACCTTAGTTTTGTACTTTTTTTCTTGTTTTTAAGAGCTTACTTTTTGCAGTGTAAATGTTTTCATTCACCTCTTCCATCCTCTTTAGCTTATATGTGCCTCACTCTTATGTATCTCAAACTCAGGTTTGAGATTTCTTTCTCCATAATAGCCATAGACAGATTATGAGACAATGAGCGCTTGGCACTTTTTAAAAAAAATCTTGGTAAGAAACAAATAATTTGCACTCTGCTTGGGCCAGAGATTGCAGTTTTAATTTATATTGTTTTAAGATGTTAATTTCTTATTTTAAGCATACAACATGCTTATTTCTAGATTTAATAATCTTAATTTAAGAAATCTTGTCCCGTGAAATTATCTGTCCATGCAGCAAGATAATTTCCCTCAGATTTAGTGTTTTTATCTTGTTTTTAGACACACCTTTTTTGCAGTGTACACTTAGTCATTTTGTGGTCATTTTGTGGCTCTTCGTGGTCTTTTTGTCTGTTTTTTTGTCCTTTTTATGTTTCTTTGTGACAATTTTGCACCTCTTCATGGTCATGGTCTTTTCTGTCTTTTTGTGGCGGTCTCTTTGTGGTTGTTTTCCTCTTTTTTTGGTCGATTGTTTGTCTTTCAGTTGCTCTTTCTGCTGATATTGCATCTCTTCATGGTCCATATGTGTCTCTTCAAGTGACATTTTAGAGGTAATGGCGGGCGTAATCATCGGAAAACACAAAAGAAGACACATTGAAATGAAAGAAAGAGAAAGACGGTGACTAGACGATGCTAATTTTTTCTATGACTCACTCCTGCACTTGACAAACAATCACTCTCTCCTAGTCTCCTACTGTGTGTCCTGCTCTCTCACCTCTTCCTCTGACTCCCAGTTTCCCACCCTGGTGCGACGTGAAAACACCTACAAGACACGTGACTCATGTTTCATTTCAGTGAAGGTGCACATCCATGCAGAGGAACTGACCTGTGATGTCATCATGACAACTCTGTGGGCCATGATGAACCTGCCTGTCACCGGCTTGTATTAGTCATTTTGCAGTAGCATCACATACTTTAACACACACAGTCACTCATGCAGCTGAGGAATAAACGATTAGCGCGGTGCAGTAAATTGAGAAGAAAAAAGAGGCTTCAGCAGGAACAACGTGTCATATAAACGGCTGTAATGCCTATGCATATCATTATGTCAAGAGGATGGCTCTAGCATTTACTTAATATTAATTCAAGAATATTTTTCAACATATTGAGAAAAAAGGTCACGTGTATTTCATTAGAATCAAGAAAAATGCACTTGTTATTAGTTAGAATACACTAATTCTAAGGTATTTGTGGGTTCATTGAGATTAGATATTTTTACTTGTTTTGAAAGTAAAAATAAACGATTAGCACGGTGCAGTAAATTGAGAAGAAAAAAGAGGCTTCAGCAGGAACAACGTGTCACATAAACGGCTTTAGCAGATGGACATTTATTATAAAAATATTGCATTCATTTTTACAGCACTGGTACCATCCTAAAATGAACTTCACAGGCCTATTAAAATAGTTACATTAATTACTCTGCCAGCTGTTGCAGCGCTTTCTCCACACAGTGTTTCCAGCCACAACGCCCTCAGGCTGGCCTTGTGCTATGCGATCCAGTTGAATGGACAAGGTGGAGTGCAGACCACCTGGTTGGCTGACCTATGGCTCGCTGCTGATTGTCACCTCTGGCTGATAATGTGCATGCACGCTGTCTCTGTCTGTGTCTCTGCTCCTGTTGGTATGTCTCGTTTATCAGGCCCTCGGGCTCTCCTCCCAGACCTCCCAGCGGAGCACAACCTCCAGCTTCCTCACAACAAGTTAAGACCAGTCTGTTGTTAACCTGCTGTTAACTAGTTGCTTCCTGTTCCCTCAAATCATGCCCACACACAGGGGGGTGTTATCACCTATCACCTATCTCATCATCTCATTTATTTATTTTTTTATTTTTATTTATTTATTTTTTATTTTATTATTTATTCTTTTTTATTTTATTTATTCATGTATTTATTAATTTATTATTATTATTATTATTATTATTATTATTATTATTATTATTTTATTATTATTATTATTATTATTATTATTTTTTTTAATTAATTAATTTATTGGATCTCCATTAGCACCAGCACATTAGTATAGCTATTCTTCCTGGAGTCCAAACATTAAAGTCAAATTGTCCATTCTCTGAGATCATCAACAAAACAAAAACAACAACAACAACAACTGTCAATACAGTCACAACACATATACAATCACAAACGCTAACAAACATGAACCACAAGACATGACGCAACACTTGTACAGTAAAATTAAGAGTCCATACACAACATACAAACACCAAAGCATAACATACAGACAGATACCAAAAAATAAATAAAAATAGATAGAGGAAAAGAAAAAGCGATCTCACAGGATAGGAAGATTGTTTATACGAAGACCCTTGTGGACCCGTACAATTTAGCTATTTACAGTCATGGTAAGGGCTGCAGCCAACAATTATTTTCAATATTGATTAACATGATGATTGTTGTCTCAATTAATTACACAATCGTTTTGTAAAATGACTATAAAATGTCAGAAAATAGTAAAAAAGTCCAAGTTGATGTCCAAACAAATCTCCATATTTGAGAGGGTGTTAAACAGCATTTTCTGATACTTTTGCATGAAAATTACCAGAAGGATTAATTGATTATCAGAAATAATTGACAATTCTTTTTCTGATGAAAGACTAATTATTAGACATGTTTACATATTTCTTTGTGTTAATAAGTACCAAATGTCCAGATGTGATACATAAATTGGCTATTCTGCCTTAAACTCAAAAGTACAATGAGCTCATGGGTACAGACATGCAGACTTTATAGTTGTTCAGCTTCTATTTCTAGGTGTTTCTGTCTCTTTGTGATCATTTTGTGTCTTTCTGTGGTTGTTTTGCCCCTTTTAATAGTCGTTGCGAGTCTCTTTTTGTGTCTTTGCAGCTGTTTTGCGTCTCCATGTAGTTGTTTTGGTCTCTTTGTAGTCTTTTTGGGTTTCTTTGGGATCATTTTGAGTCTCTTCCTGGTTGGTACGTGTCTCTTCGAGTAACATGTTGTAGGTGAAGTGCAGGAGGAGGGGGGGCTGACACTTCCAGCCCCTGGGCCTGTGGCCTGTAGGCCCTTTCACTAATCCATCCATGAGGGAGGTCATCATCATGACACATAATGAGTCACCAGCATCATCACTTCCATGATTTTGATCATCATCGTTTTACATTTTAGTTCACATTGTCCAAATTTTATTTCTTCCTGAAAATAACCCAGAGTGACTTAATATAAAGGTAAGTATTGAATTCCTTGTTATTTAACCAAAGCTACTATTTTTTTTTTTTAGATTAGATTAGATTAAATTTTTTTGTCATTGAACAGAGTACAAGTACTAGGACAACGAAATGTAGTTTAGCATCTAACCAGAAGTGCAGAGTAGTAAAGTGCAAAGTATTTACATATGAACAGTGTTTAAATATAGTGCAGGTATGAATTGAATATGCTATAGGATATATACAGTGAATGAATATGTTATAGAAATATATACAGTAAAGAATGTACAGTAAAGCAGCAGTGCAGGTAGATGAATGGATGGTAATAAATAGTCATAAATAGTAAAGAACTTTGTCATTTGTGAATGAGAACAGCATCTCATACTCATCCTTCTTGTTTCAGTTTTCCATAATTATTGGTCAGTTTTGCATCCATCCTTTCCAAAAATCAGTGATAATCAATATCAGTTACAGCCTGAATCTCTGAATGGGCTGTCTGCTGACACACACACACACACACACACACACACACACACACACACACACACACACACACACACACACACACACGCGGGCTGAGGGGGGATGGGGACATGCTCTTGAGTCTTAAGTCATCCAACCAGCCAACCAGCTCTCCTCGCTGAATAGATGCACGATCACAGAAGCGCGAGGGGAGGCGCAACGGGCACGGAGCTGCTGGCTCTCTATATCCAGCGGCTCAGTGGCGCTCTGACTCCATTCACTTCAGAGTCCTACACAGTCAAGGACCTGTGCAGACTGCTGCAAGACAGGCTCTGAACAGCACAGCACAGCACAGCACGGACAGCTTCCTTCCCTGTGATTTTCCAAGAGGATCTGCTCGTTTGGATTATATTCTTCTAGGACTATTAAATATAGAAAAAAAAGCCGGGCGTCTTGATTGTGATTAGTTCAACAACTGCGCTTCTTGTTTGATATTTCAGTGTAAAGTTTGAAGCCTGTTTTGTTAGAGGGTGAAGGACAAGTGCAATGCGCTTCAGACTTGTCTCTTGGGATTGTCCCACTTGCGCCTGAGGAGCTATGCCGTCAAGAGGACGCAGTCCAATGTGAATAACAAGAGTCAACTTCCAGCCTCTTCACAGTTGCAAGCAAGTGCAGCGCGGAGTCTGACTGAGCCCTCTGAGCAGCTCTCACACCCCGGTTTCTCTCCCCGAGGGGATGGTTGTGGATCCTGTGGGGCCAGGAGCGATTCTGCGGCTCCTACAGAACAGCACCTTTTTCTTGTTCGGGGTTAAATCTAAATTAAAGGGAGATGAGAGCCGCACTTTGTTACTTCCTGCTGTGGACGACGTACCTGCTGCTGGCCAGCTCTGAGGTAAAGTTACCAGGACTGCACAGCCAGAGAGGTGCGGGGCTGGATAGACTGCCACTCTGGCCCCATGTCACACACACTGTGGTGCGGGGTTTTATTCCTGTGAGGGTGCAAAGTTCCCACAGAGCGCGCATTTCTCCAACAGCTACACAGCACACCACAACTTGATGCCCAGAGACAGAAAACAGAGCAATAACTCTTAAGTTTTGATTTAAAGCCTTTAATTAGGATACGATTATGAACCTATGTAATTAAAATAATTTCTTAATTTGAATGAACCGATCCAAACAGTCCCCTTTTTATGATAATAAAATAAGTAGTTCAGACCAAGAGGCTATTATAAGAACAGTGTGATTACATGGATTCATTTCTCGAGAATGAACAAACAGTTATCATGAGGGTCAGTGACTGCGCGCTTCTGCACTTGGACGCATATCGCAGTTATTTTTGGCTTTTGTGCCAAATCTGTTTGTAGCCCGAGCCAACTGGGCAAACGTTTTGGTTGGGCTAAGCGCTTTCATGGGAACCGCTCCGGGCGATATAAATAGCCACTGTTCCTGTAAGGCTGCACGGTTTGCTCAACTTGAGGTGCATGCGAGACCGCAACAAGTGCAAAGTGTGGCGAGCTGCCGTTCACACGGGCAGACAGCTCCAGATTCCTTTAGAAAACTGGCGATTTAATGTTTTTTCAACTGTGCGCAGCGGAACAGTAGTAGTAAAACAATAATTCAAGTCCGTTTTGGGCTCAGTGGAATCTATTTATTAATTCGGCATCAAATTAATACACAAAAAAAGTAATTATAACAACACATTTTCTTTTTTAGGACGGGTTTCCCACAATCCTACATGCCAGACAATGCGCATCTTAGAAAAAATATATCATTTTTCAAGGGAATTGTGCTTATTAAAGACTCATTTGGGCGCCGAACCAAGCAGAAGATCATAATAAAAACATATAATGAATTATAACCCCCGTTGCGCAGCTTTGCTCCTTTACAAAGCATATCTTACCTAAAATTACGCAATTTCTGAAGGGGGTTCTGCGCCACCTTCGCTCCCGTTTGAGGGGAATGTATGGCAGTAGGGAAGATCTGCGAGTTGTAGTTGGCACATAGTTGCAAAATTGTTCTGGCACTGATCTCCCATGTGGTTGTTTAAACTCGGAACGTTTACTTCTACGGACAAACAATTACCAAACACGTTTTGCCACTGACCCGACACATCTCTAACCTTCATCTCTTTGTTTATTTATTTTATTTTTTTGCCCCCCGCCTCCCGCCCCCTAAAGGAAGTGGAGTTTCCCCAGGAGCTGATAGACAGACTGTCCCACAGTGAAATCCACAGCATCAGCGACCTCCAGCGGCTACTGGACATTGACTCCGTAGGTAAATTCTGCCTCTTGATACTTTTGTCAACACACCTTCAGCGTTATTTTTATAAATTCTCATGCTCTGGATGTTGTTCACAAGCGACACTGCTGTTGTTGACGTGACAACACGCTTGGTAGCCTATAAAACAGCTGCAGCATTCACGATTACACAAGCAGGATGCCTTTATTAGCTGTAGAATAATGCTCCATTGTGGAATCACTGTTAAAGATAGCCTTCTTGGTAGTACACGTGCATCTGAATATTTGGAGACTCTCCATTTACATTGTGAGGCAACATGTGCTGGCTTAAAGATCAAGCCAAATAACTATTACATAAATGTACACAAAGGTCATCTAAAATAGTCATGACTGGGGAGTGGTCAATGAAAACTGCAATGTGTTCAATATTTGCTGGATGGATTGGAGAAGTCTGTGTAATAATCACTGAAACGACTGATTATATGCTTCCATTATTCATGGATCCACTTGTGCTTGGTAGCTGGCATAGGTAGCTGAGGTTTGAGTGACATTTTGTTAAATAAGATGTAGAGACTTTGCCAATCCTGCAGGTTTAGTGGATTTAGTGAACAAACAGGACTGCAGGTACCCATTCATTCCATTATTGATTTATCAGCTGATTATTTCCTCAATTTGGTTCATAAAATGTTAGGAGAAAAGTGAAAAAATGTACATCCAATCTCAAAATCCAAGGTGATGTCTTTAAATCACAAACATATTCAGTTTAATATGATAGAAAACAGAGAAAAGCAGGAAATCTCCATATCCTAGAGGCTGAAAATTACTTAATCTCTTAAACCCCACCTGCCCACCAGCTGGTACCTTTTTTTTCTTTTTTTGTTAGATGTAGTTTAGGGTTGTTGTTTTTTTACTATAAGCTAAATAGGGCATTTCAGACACTAGCTGTTACCTTTCAAATGAAGCCTCATACATACATTTTGGCCTCACAGTTCTTCTGTTATACAATGACTGTCCCAAAACAACAGGTATTCCTGTTTAGAGCTGGATTTAGCATTCACTCCTGAAATCAAGCTCCAAATACATGACTACAGGAGGGATCTGTGCACCCAGGGGTGCTGCCAAGTGCAGCCCTGGCGTGCGTGATAAAGCAGTAAGCACGATAGGTGCGTCTACTGTACCCATGTGACAAAGATGGACTTTCACTGGCAGGCATTTTTTTGTGCTTATTCTTTCAGCTGCTGCAATAAACTGGCTTTATAGCAACCGCATATGTTGCCCTGTAAACAGAGACAGCGGCTCGCAGGTCAGCCGGGTTTCTCCAACTTCAGGTTCTTGGAGGTGCTGCTTCTTCTTCTGTGGTGGGGGTCCGCTCCGTCTCAGGCTGTCTCAGATTAAGTTACAGGGGCGCGCTGGAAGAAGCTGTTTGCCTTCACATGAGCCTCTATTTACACAGGCTCTGGTCATATATCAAACTCAGGGCTCTCCTCTAAAGATTTGTTGATGGAAATTGGTAATTACTAAATTTACTTTAACAGTCCCAAATGATGTCAGCTGCCTCACTGGTCATAGCTCATTAGCAGCCTCAAAACTTATATTCAGCAGGGCCGATCTTTCACTCAAGTATTCGTCTGTGTAACCACTCCATTGCCTTTCTGATGGACGTATCAATTAGCACTAGTAATAGCCCTGCATCATTAGCGTGTTTTATTTATTAATTCACAATCAAACCAACCTGTGCTCCACAACGGTGATCACCCACTTTACGCTGAGCCCAGAATAGATCTCCAGAGTGCCTCTAGCATGAGAAGAGGTGTTTATAATTGAATTAACATGTCTTTCTTCAAACACAGGAATGTTTCGCAGGGTAACAGTAGTAGGCTGATTATTATTACGAGGACATAAATCTGTCTGACGGCCAGCTTGGCGGCCCAGGCCAGCCCATTAAAAGACCTTTGACGCCAGCCAGAGGGGTATTTTCAGAGCTTTTGTTGCAGATGGCCAGGACAGTAAAGCTACCAGTATAGGCTGAACTGTACGGGGCATAGCACGTCAACCGGGGAAGGAGAAAGTAAAAGGCTTATTTGAGGTGTTGGTGTAAACTTTTAAACACTAGCACCTGGAAGATCTAACACAGGCTGATGTGCTTTGAGGGTCACACCCAGGAAATCCTCGATTATTTTGTTTTAGCCGTTACTGTATTATTTTGTCTGAGATCTCCGTCGCAGAAAGGATGGCTTTATAATTCAGCCCATGAGGACGTAAATGTGTCAGGATCAGTAGGAAGGCCTGCAGGGCTTATCTCCAGGCTGTGTGTTTCATTTAGCTTAGCACAGTGCACACATCCTGCGAGGATGGTGTCTTCAGCTCTGACTGACAGATGAGATGACCCTAGTGAAGTCTACAGATGACTGTCTGGCCCCTGAGGTGCTCCTCTCCTCGCTATCCCCGTCTCCCTCCTTCGGCGGCCCCCCGGCCTGCCTGCTCTTATCTCTCTCAGTGAAGGACTTTGACAGAAAAGGGAACCTGACTCTTGGCATGGGCCAGAGGTGGAGGAGGATCCTGGAGCTTGTATTCCCGCTACACTTCACTCAGGAAGTCTGCAAGTTGTTGTGCAATCTGCATTGTTTCTGACAAGCTGGCACTGTGTTTACCTCTGGTACAGTTGGCAGAACTTCCTATGAACCTCAAAAACAGTGTTATTGTGCTTCGAATCCAGAGGGAGGGAATTTTACATATGCCATAAACTAATGTTTTGTCAACTCCGCCATGGGACTGTTAAATGAAGAAACACAGAGAGAAAAATCTATGTTTCCATGCAAAAAAACTGCATTTTCAGTTACATTTCGAGTATAGTGAGGTGGCGAGTGGCCGATTCAGAGATAAATGATTTTGAAATCAAAGTTTTAAAGTGCCAATTTAGGGATTTGGCATATGATTGAGGGCCGTATAGTCGCAAGTTGTCCACTGAAATTAAACAGCACCAAATGTTTCTGGCGGCTGCTATTGGCTTGCTAGCAGCTACAGTTTACAACATGGTGACTTATGTTGGTAATTGTCGTTTTTCTTCCTGGTTTATAGTTTTAACTGTTAGTTAGGTTGTCACATTGACACCAGCTGTATTTTCCCTATATAGTTATTTTCCTCTGTGTTGAATGACACTATAGAGTTGACATCTTTGAGAGCTTTGACAAACTGTGTTGGAAAAAAAATCCATATTGGTGCATATGGGAAACATCAATACCAATATATCAAACATATATCTATGAGAGACCAATAATTCCCTGATTTTGTTTGTTTTTGTTGTTTCTCAAACATGGGACTTTCCCTGAGGACAAGTTGTTTGTGTCTCGTGTGAAGCAAAAAAGTCAACTCACTTCTGAGTTATTTTTAGAGCTGTTTGACTTATTTTTGCTTACATAAGAAACATACTTATTTCAACATAAACCACCATCTTTCCCCAAACCTAACTAAGTAGTTTTGTCGCCAAAACCTAACCAAACGTCAACCACACGTTAAAAACTGCGACTGTAATCTATGAGAAAATCTGGGTTATATTTTCTTTAGAAGTCAACAACATTTTGCCTTATCACACAAGAAGAGGAAAGAAGAAAAAGAGGAGGAGGAGTAAAGGGAGGAGGCCGAGGCCCTCAGCTAATGGAGGGAGTAATTTGCGAGTCATGAAAGCCTGATTCATAGCGAGAGACTGTCTCCTGTACTCTTTTCTCTTGTCTCAGTTTGACGACGCTCCGGGCGTGTTATTACTTCTCAGTCACCTGGAACCAACAGAGGAGCAGACCCCTCACTCATTCTTCTTCTTCTTCTTCTCTTTATGTCTCTTTTTCTCCTGCATCTTTCCTGTCTGATCACTCTGATTGCCTTCTTTCCCCATGTTCCTCCTTTTAGCGCAAAGAAAACACCCACAGAAAGGTCCTTTTATTGTGCTGAGAAAAGGACTCCGCAGTCTATAAAGGACTTCTTTATGCTCTCCCTCCCTTTCTCCTGTCAGCTCTGACACAAACTGTCTCCGGGTGGTCACTGGTGTGATGCCCTCCCTCGCTCCCGTCCTCTTCTGACAGTGGGGGAGATGAAGAGAGGGATAGGTGTGGTGCAGAGAGAGAGGAGGCACAGTGGGAGTTCTGTCAGTGACCCACAGTGTTAAAAGGTTGTCAGGTAGGAAAATCAGCCAGCTGTCACAATGAGTCCACCTGGAACCTGGTCTCACAGGAATCTGTGAAATAGCCACAGATTCGCTTAACTCAAAATCCGTGGAATAGCCACGGAATCACTCAAATTTCCGTGAAACTGACACGGATTTCGCTACAATGCAAGTTAATGACAGTCACATCCCGTGGCTATTCCATGGATATTTTTTCCTATTGGTTTGTTTCAAGTCACGTGACTTTTAAGGTCCTGGCGGTCAGAACAAAAAACATGGCGGACAGTTCTCTCATTTTTAGTGAAAAAAATCAATATTTTGACTTAGTTTCTGCATAAAAATGGATTTTGATCACATTTCTAGCGAGAAATTTATGTTTTATTTTCTAAATATTCACTCAGTGAATGTACATAATCACTTTGTATGTTGGAATAGCCACGGGATATGACTGTCATTAACTTGTATTGTAGCGAAATCCGTGTCAGTTTCACGGAAATTTGAGTGATTCCATCGCTATTCCAAGGATTTTGAGTTAAGCGAATCCGTGGCTATTTCACGGATTCCTGTGAGACCATTTTGCCCCCTGACAGTGCAGATAGACAGTGTAGGTGTGTGTTTGCACATATATGAAGACTGTGTGTGACATATGTTCATGAGACTGATACCTCAGCCCTTTACTTAACTCCAGGCTTCAGCTGCAGTCAACATTTCCTTTCTGTGGACCTTTCCTTCTAGGTCACTGGCTGTCTGACTGACGGCACGACAGGCTAGAAAGAAATTTCCCTGCGCTCTCGCTGAGGGGCCGACCTGGAAAAAGAAGGCACCCAAAAGCAAATAAACAACCGATCCCAGAGGTGGATCGTGTATAGGTAGAGGAAATCCCTTCAGATGACTCTGGTCGCAGCACAAAGGAGCTGGATGAGTGGAATGTGTTTGCCTGTGGCTGAGCTTTGTTGTGCTGGTGTACATTGGGTTTTAGCATGTTATGGAGGATAATGAGAGCGTGTCTTTATGTTAAGTGTACAGGTGTAGGATTGTGTCAGCCAGGTGGGTGGGTATGCTACAGACAGGTAGACCCACCCACTTAGCAAACACTCTCAGACTCTGCTCTTTGGGAAAGGGCAGTATCCTGCGAACAAGCTTTATCGCTTTATAGCTGCTCTGGCACTCTTCTGTAATCCACCTCATATTCTGGGTGGGGACCAAAACAAGCAAGCTTTATCAGATGACCATGACTGTGAATAAGCTGAGCTGGCTATATTAGACTGGAGTTAGGGAGCATTAAGGAGCTACCACTGCAGCATAACAAAACATGTACTTTTCCAAGCTGCTGAATGATTGAAAAAGCAAACATTTTCAGTTAAATGAGAGACACGAAACCACTAATTAGGTGCAGGGATAATGGCGGCTGAGCACCACCTGTCAAATGACCACTTTAGACCGCTGAGCGCCTGTGAAAGCTGGTTGTTTTTGAAGGAGCGTGCTGACTCACCTGCGTCTAGATACTTTATTCCTGCTGGGAAAGTTCAGCCAAATGAGTGAGTGAGGCTGACACACAAAGCATGCAATTACACAGGGGTCTGTGTAATACGTGCCTGTTCCATGTGTACTCGGGACTGTTTACCTCAATTTGTGACATCATCAGCAGTTGCCCTGCCAGCCAGCGGGCACACCGAAGGGAACCCTAAGCCCTTCAAGGAATCAAAGCATGTGTTACATGCAACACGAGAGGCCAGGAGGAAGTTACCGTCTCATTATGGTCGTGTGACTAACCAACACATTGTTAGTTGTGGAAGGGGGTATATAAAACATCAATAGCGGATCAGCCTTTCTGGTGAGGCCTAGCAAGCCACCCACCACAGTCAACACTGTTAACCATCTGAGACACAATCTCAGCAGGCAGACTGTCTTTCAGAGGCTGTAGGGGCTCAGTTTTAATGCTACAGTAGAGATACTGGTATCATGATTGGTCCCTTGACCTCAAGATATCTGAATGAAAATGGGTTCAATGGGTACCCACAAGTCTTTTAATCTATTGTATTTGAATATATTTTTGCATACTGGGGCTCCTAAACAGTATTGGAATTGCATATATGGGTTACCACTGGAAAGCTGAGACTCTTGTCGATTCAGTGAATCCAATTTTATTCATGTGTGATGATGTTAGTCCCCATAGTAGCCATTTTATTATAGTGAGGCTATTTCTTGAAACTTGATCTTACTGTGAAAAATGACCTGTCATGGCCTCTAGAATAATCACAGCCTTGTGAAACTAGAGACCGGGAACATTCAGAGAACATATCTCCCAGTTATATTGAAAATAAGAGCCACCCATTCTCCATTTTTGCAGAAATCTGTAAAATGTCAAAATTACAGCATGGATTTTTCTGTGGTGTTCCTCGAGGTCTGGGTGACTTAGTGTGGTATTTGCAGGGATATTTGATCATTTTGATAAATTCTTGCGTGGTCAAAAAGGGTTGCAAAAGGCACCAAATTTGAGTAGCAAATGGTAAAAAATTCCTGCAACAACTTATGAGACATAAGAGACTTATTGAGCCTAAGAATGACCTTTATATACTTCCATCATAATGTTCTAAGCCCTTATATACTGTAAATGTAAAACACACAATCAATGTTTATGACTAGGTCACTTTGAGCAGTGCTGCAGCAGTGATAAATACACTCCTAGAATAATCTTTGTGTGCCCGCTTCCTCTCTGTGTGTCATCATTAATGTGGCTGCCTTCTGTTTTGACGAGGTACGGGAAACAATGTCATCGAGGAGCCCAAACACCACAAGCACCACAACCACCACAAGAACTACTCCCATCATCCTGGTTACTACAACGACCTGAAGAGCTCCCAGCTCCACAGCCGCCGCAAGAGGAGCATCGGTAAGACTGAATGAACACTATATGCTCCGCTGTGCAGCTCAGAGGTTGCATCATGATTACATTTGGCACTATATACATCACAACTTGGCACAACCTATCACAGTGTCATAATGCCCTAAAAATAACCTCTTCTTAAATATCCCCCCTGACATAGGAGTTCCCAGGAGATGAAACCGATCACTTTACACTAATTTCAAACAAAGCTAATGGTTAGTGGCTTTTATATGGCCTTTTTGTGGATAAAAGGAACCCTAATGAAGACGTCTACCCACTATTTATGGCAATCACGGAATCATGAGAAACGAGACTGGTGTGTGGGGTTGACGAGGACGTCTGACATGAAGCCTTTTAATTGGCCAGAGGCTTGCAGATCTAAGACACGCGTCAGGAGAGAAATATATCCTTGAGCGTGGAAATTCCAGGCATTCAGGGCTCAAGTTGCAGCTCGTCTGGGCTCTCAGTCAGATTTCTTCATAAAACGCCACGCGGTACGATATCTGATCGAGGCGTGGAGAATACCATGTAGTGTGTGATGTGTGCGTTCACATCCCTCTCAGCAGCGCAGCTTTTAAAGCAACACGGGATACAGTGGCTGGTTGCATTTCATGTATGCGCGCCATACGATAAGTGTACGATACAGTATGTCATTTTGGCAGCTGTCCACAAACGGCTGCACGTTGTGTACATGCACATATCATCTTTACGACATAATGGTATCTTACTGTACACTCTCCGTCACATCTTTAGGTCTGAGTGCCTGTCAGAGCATTAAATCTGAAATGAATGCTTAGTGCTTCCTCTTTTCACAACCACCAACAGGGTCAAAGGCCATTATTAAGATTCCCCACCGGCGGACATAAAGGTTTTCTGGCCTAGTCACGCTGCATTAACCCCAGTGAGGGCTCTGAACAAAGAAGCAGCCTCTTTCTGTCTCACCTACTTGATCCCAAAGCTCCTTAGCTGATATGAGATCAGCCTTTTGGATAGCTTGTCTCCTTAACAGCCTTAAAGGAGGTTGGGTGTGATCTGAGGTAAGACGAACAGCTCCCACATCGAGTGAGTCATCAAATAATGAGCAGTGAAGGAATGCATGAATGCAGCTGGGAATAAAAACAAAAAAAAAAGAGGACAGATTACAACAATACATCAGCACGCGCTTGCATTCGGAAAAATGTGTCAGCGAACACTCATGCAGACCATTTACCGGACTCCTCCTTTTCCCTGTCTTCCTTCCAGTAGAGGAGGCGGTCCCGGCGGTGTGTAAGACGCGGACGGTGATCTACGAGATCCCCAGGAGCCAGGTGGATCCCACGTCTGCCAACTTCCTGATATGGCCGCCCTGTGTGGAGGTGAAGCGCTGCACGGGCTGTTGCAACACCAGCAACATGCGCTGTCACCCTTCCCGCAAGCACCACCGCACCGTTAAGGTAAGACACACACTCATGCACACTCATACAGGCCAGATTGTATTGAATTTAGGAGAAGTCTACAAACACAAACAGACAAAATGTGGTAAAATCAACACTTAACCCTTGTGTAGCCCTCCTGTTGACTATGCACCAATGGCCCTCAGGGGTCAGAAAGGACCCCATAACAAAAGACTGGTTCGGGGTGATTTTTCTAACTTTTTTTTGCTGTCATCTAAAAATGGACAATGTCTTCAAAACATAAGTTTCACTAAAAGTTGACATAACATACTCTGTGCTTTCCCATCAAGATTTTTTTTTCCACTATTACAATTGAAAAAAATGATCAGGTTTTATTACTTTTTTTCCCTCTTGAAATGAGGCCTAATTTTGTATATTTGGCTAAAATTACCAATAATAATTAAAAAAAGAAAAATATCAATATCAATATCAATTTGTTGGTCATGAATTGCCTTAAAAGGTGAAAATAAAAGTTGGTAATCATTTTTTTCTACATGTCCTAATACCAGTCTGATGTCATGGGGTCCTTTTTGACCCCTGAGGACCATGGGTGCTATAAAAATTTATAAAACGACGAAAGTTGAAATTTATATCTATAGTCGTATCTATAAAGGATGCAGAGGGGCACATTTCAAGCAATTCTATGAAAGTTAACCTATATTAATGGTGTGATGAAAATAATTTAGGGTCAAAAAGGACCCCAGGACTACAGAAGGGTTAAATGTGTATTTCGGATGTTTTCTATTCACTAGTGTGAAATAAGATTAGTTATAAAAGCAAAAGAACCCAAGCTCTAATAGGTGACCAATGCATGAAAAAAAAGCTTTTTCCCGTATAGTGTCTCGCCTTAAACACACAATATCCCATTCACCTCATTTATTCCACAAACACACCCACTTCCACTCACAAATCTCCACCACTTTTCCTCTCAGCAGGTAAGTAAATCACATGAGAAGTAAAGGTTGGGCCAACCTGCCTTCCTTCTCGTCTTCCCCTCCCTCGCTCCACCACAGCTCCTCTTCATTTCACTCTCTCTGAGCCCTCCTGGCCTGTCCCCACACTCTAAGAAAAGATTCAGGAGGTTAGTTAGTATGACTTAAAAACATGAGCTTTTTCAGCAATAAAAATACAATTTGTTACATTAAGTTGAGAACTTATTTCAAGAAGTTGATCAAAATCAAAAGTGAAGAAAGATGTCTTACCTCAGAAATATATTGATTTTGGATAAGCATTTCTGCCTTCACTTAACAAGGAAAAGTATTAAGGTAATGAAACTTAATATTGTATTACAATATGTCTGACTTAAGTGAAATAAGTTACTTATACTCAATAAAATTGAGGTAACAATTTGCATGGACTTTGCTGAGTAGAAAGAAAGTAAAATAAAGGAGTTATAGCAACTTTAATAGAGTCATTTGATCACTTGAGTTGGTTCAACATAATTAAGCTTGTAGAGGACAAAACAAATCATGTTGGTTGTGCTAGGCAAGGCAAGGCAAGGCAAGGCAAGGCAAGTTTATTTGTATAGCACAATTCAACACAAGGTAATTCAAAGTGCTTTACATAAACATTAAAACAGCAAGACACAATTGAAAACAGTAAAAACAGTCAATTAAAACAGGGAAATATAAATAAAAATACAAATAAGATAAAATAAGATACAGCAGGATAAGAAAATAGATAAAATAATAAAAAGCACAAGTCAAACATTGCGTAGTTAAAAAGTAAGGGCAGTAGAGTAGAGCAGATAAGTGTTAAAGTTAAGAGACTACTAGACTAATTGAGTTAGTCCAACTATAAAAGTCTCATTAGAAATACTCAACAATGTCTTAGTTGGAATAACTTACAAAGTAAAATGCAAATTGTTACAACAATTTTTTAAAGTTGAGCCAGTGTCATTTTTTTTAGAGTGCAGATAGTGGCCACCATACCTCCGCCGCCTCCTCCCTTCTCTCCTTCCATTTCGGCCGATCACCACCCTCTCTCCTCATCACTCTATCCCATGTTTGGCGAGAGGCCAGGGCGGCTGTGCCAGGAGGGACAGCGGGAGGGAAGAAGAGGAGGAAAGTGAGAGGACGGGGAGGAGGGAGGGTTGTTGGCAACTTCAGCCAGGACATCTGTTGAAGGGTTGACCAGGGAGGGATGCTCCTGCCAGATATAAGACAGAGAGAGAGAGAGAGAGAGAGAGAGAGGGAGAGAGAGGGAGAGTTTCCTGTACCTTGAGAATGTCTGAGTGTCACTGGCTAGTGCACAGCCATTCCTCCGCTCTCTGTTTGTTTGGCCCTTTGTCTTTTCTGGAAGCAGGGAGTCTGGAGGAGAGGAGGTGACAGAGAGAAAGGGCGAGGGATTGAAGGGGGTTGCACTGTTCTCAGAGGCTCTTTGGCATGGGTAACTTGAAAACATGTCCCTCTGTTCAGGATCACAGGAGACACCGTGGCTGCAGCTGAGTCGTATTTCTGCTGTATTTACACTACAGACTGTTAGCCGGTGCACGGCTCTGTCTGGAGGTATGGGAGTTATGTGCTCTGTTCTGGAAGAGTAAGAGACAACCGGGGGATAAACAGGATAGCCTGGAACACTCTGACTATGTTTGTGTTGCTCTTTGAGTCTATCTCTGGACTCTGTTGTCTCTTTAATCATGGTGATCTTGCCCGGCCATCGGCAGGGTTTTAAAGATGCCGCCTCAATAGAGCAGCAGAGGAATAAAACAAATACAGACCCCGCCTGCCTCCTTCCCCTTGACACGTTGGCACGGGTCAGAGAGATTTCAGTGTAAATGGGAGGGTATTTTCCTCTTTTATCATGTAGTCATAGACAGTTACGCTGCACAGACGAGATGAACTGTTAAAAAACAAAGCAAGAAAATAAGCTCAGATCTCTGGACATCTGTAGTAAGATGCTGCAGATGTTTTATCAGTCTGTGGTGGTGGTGTGTTGTTTTATGCTGCAGTCTGCTGGGGAGGCAGCATCACACACATAGATGAAGGCGGTTGGACAGACTGGTCTAAAGAGCTGGTTGTGTGGTTGGAGCCAGGTTGGACACACTGGAGGAGGTGGTGGAGAGATGACCTGTCAAGAGGCCATCTTGAAATACCCGGATCATCCGCTACACAAAACCTTTATGGACCAAAAAAACAGCAGTGGACGGCTCCTCTATCTCTGTTGCAGGACAGAGAGATACAAAACATCCTTCGCTCCTACAGCCATCAGGCTGTCTCATTCCAACAGAGATAACAGACTAACTGAATTTCCCCTCAGGGATAAATAAAGTAATTCTGATTTGATTGTTTTGACTAGTTGATTCAACCGACATATCTGTAAAACCTGGTTTCTTCTCAAAGAATCAATGCAAAAGTATCACTTTAAATCTTGTGTTTACCATATATGTGCTCAGGAGTTTCTTGGAAATACGTCAATCAGCATGAAAAAAAAGCATTAAAATGTAGTAATCGACGACCCTATAGTGCTCGCTGTACTTTGTGATGGCCACTTGACCTGAAGAAGATCTTTCTTACATCAAAATGTTGCAGCACAATTAAAATAGCTTTGAACACAGTGTGCAGCTGTTTTGACTGATTCCCTTCCTGCACTGACAGGATGGCACTGTGTCTGCGTCCAGGGCAGAGGGTTTATGGTCAGAGATGCTGACTCACAGTGCGGTTAAGAGCTCTGATATAGAGCACAACCCTGTTTGTCTGTCTGTCTGTCTGCACGCAAGCTCGTCTGTCTCTCCGTCCAGCCGGACTGTCCGACGGCTCAATGAGAGCTCTGTCCTCCATCACAGTGATGGAACGGACGGACGGACGGAGAGACAGTGACGACGACTAACAAGACAGTATACGGCTAGATTCCCTGGAATGTCGCGTCCGTGTCCCCCTCATGACACCGAGGACAAAATGAGCACACAGACCGGAGACGGAGCTTCAGGCGTGGTGGGCAGGGATTCACGGGGGCCGTTTTTTCCATGTGGTTCCAGCCCGCGGGGCGAGGGGGGCCCGAGAGGCGTCGTATCCCTGGAAAGGTCATCCGTCAGGGGCTCGCTCCGGTCAGGAGACATTCACCACATTGTGTGTGAGAAACATTGTCTCATGCCAAGTTTTTTTTCCTGTCTGTCCTCTCAGCAGTTAGTCTGAATAGGGGTTCAGTTTGTGCTTCTCCCTCCGTTTATTAGAAAGCTAAAAATGTTGCCCGTCTACCCTGGGCCTGACTTGTTTTCCTTCAGTTGGCCAAAGATGGGAAAAGAACACACTCGCTGTGTTTCTTTCCGTCTCATGCCACTATGCATTTGTCCAAATGCACCTTTATTTATTTATTCCCCTTCTTCTCTTTCTCTCTCTCCTTTCAGTTTTCATGCTATGGACCCAGGAAAAAAAAAAAAGGAAGCGGGTCTGTGCAGGCCCTGTACTGTACAAGCCTGTCCTGTTCAGTGGCAGGGTAATAAAAAAGGCAACTTTAAATAGGACCAGCCTGAGGGAGGAGAAGGGGCAGATCTTAAATCCACTCGCTCTCTTTTTTCTTGGTCTCCCTTTTGCAACTTCTTTTGGTGCATCACTGTCATAGGTGTGTCTCTAAAGCTTTATTTGTGCGTGTGAGTTATTTTCTGTTATCTGCATGCATTGGCATAGGAGTGGCATGAGGACGGTGTAAAGATAAGAGCAGATTCATAAATGGGATTAAGTGAGAGATGGAAACAGAAAGAAAGACTAAAAGTTGTGGAAACAGACAGAGGAGAGGCAAACAGAATTCTTAATGAGTTTTTATGTATTCAGAATCATCCCAGCATTCCTTTAACTCCTCCTTCACCCCCATCCTACCTCCTTATGCACTTTCAGTGACACCGCATTCACTCCCCCTTTTCCAGCATCTTGGCTCTCCTCTTTTTTTCCCATCCAAATGATTACTCCACATTTCGTCTCTTTTTCTCTTAATGTTTTATCACAGAAGACTGGCAGAACATGTTGACCATTTGACCTTTTTTTTAAATGTTAAAATGTAGATATGACTAGCAGAATAGGTATATTATTA